>NC_056746.1:810358731-810384098 GCF_019279795.1 Protopterus annectens
ATCAGGTCCTCACTGGCTACTACACAAGCGACAACAATAAGGCTCCTGGAATTAAACCAGGGGTGGCAGTCTATGTTTGGATGATTGCTGGTTAGAGTTTTCTTTGCTTTTAGCTGGAGTGAGAGGATTCCTTGCTCACAGAAGTGGGGGTGGGACCCAAAGCGATCAGGTCCTCAGTGGCTACTACACAAGTGGCAACAACAAGGTTCCTGGAGTTAAACCAGGGGCTGCAGTCTATTTTTGGATGATTATTGGTTAGTGTTTTCTTTGCTTTTAGCTGGAGTGAGAGCATTCCTTGCCCATACAAGTGGGGGGAGGGCCCAAAGCGATCAGGTCTTCAGTGGCTACTACACAAGCGGCAACAACAAGGTTCCTGGAGTTAAACCAAGGGCTAGAGTCTACTTTTGGATGATTGCTGGTTAGCGGTTTCGTTGCTTTTAGCTGGAGTGTGAGGATTCCTTGCTCACACAAGTGGGGGGGGGACCCAAAGTGATCAGGTCCTCAGTGGCTACTACAGAAGCGGCAACAACAAGGTTCCTGGAGTTAAATCAGGGGCTAGAGTCTACTTTTGGATGACTGCTGGTTAGCGGTTTCGTTGCTTTTAGCTGGAGTGTGAGGATTCCTTGCTCACACAAGTGGGGGGGGGACCCAAAGTGATCAGGTCCTCA
The DNA here is from genome assembly GCF_019279795.1 of Protopterus annectens. NCBI lineage: Eukaryota > Metazoa > Chordata > Ceratodontiformes > Protopteridae > Protopterus > Protopterus annectens. Next base: position 810,359,400 of record NC_056746.1, read on the forward strand.
GTGGCTACTACAGAAGCGGCAACAACAAGGTTCCTGGAGTTAAATCAGGGGCTAGAGTCTACTTTTGGATGACTGCTGGTTAGCGATTTCTTTGCTTTTAGCTGGAGTGTGAGGATTCCTTGCTCACACAAGTGGGGGGGCCCAAAGTTATCAGGTCCTCAGTGGCTACTACAGAAGCGGCAACAACAAGGTTCCTGGAGTTAAACCAGGGGCTGCAGTCTTTTTTTCGATGATTGCTGGTTAGAGTTTTCTTTCCTTTTAGCTGGAGTGAGAGGATTCCTTTCTCACACAAGTGGGGGGGGGGGGCAAAGCGATCAGCTCCTCAGTGGCTATTATACAAGCGGCAACAAGAAGGTTCCTGGAGTTAAACCAGGGCGTTCAGTGTATTTTTGGATGATTGCTGGTTAGAGTTTTCTGTGCTTTTAGCTGGAGTGAGAAGCTTCCTTGCTCAAACAAGTGGGGCGGGGGGGCCCAAAGCGATCAGGTCCTCAGTGGCTACTACACAAGCGGAAACAACAAGGTTCCTGGAGTTAAACCAGGGGCTGCAGTCATTTTTGGATGATTGCTGGTCAGAGATTTCTTTGCTTTTAGCTGGAGTGAGAGGATTCCTTGTTCACACAACTGTGGGCGAGGACCCAAAGCGATCAGGTCCTCAGTGGCTACTACACAAGCGGCAACAGCAAATTTCCTGTAGTTCAACCAGGGGCTGTAGTCTATTTTTCGATGATTGCTGGTTAGAGTTCTCGTTGATTTTAGCTGGAGTGAGAGGATTCCTTGCTCAAACAAGTGGGTGGGGGGGTCCAAAGCAATCAGGTCCTCAGTGGCTACTACACAAGCGGCAACAACAAGATTCCTAGAGTTAAACCAGTGGCTGCAGCCTATTTTTCGATGATTGCTGGTTAGAGTTTTCTTTGCTTTTAGCTTCAGTGAGAGGATTCCTTGCTCAAACAAGTGGGGGGGGGGGGCAAAGCAATCAGATCCTCAGCAGCTACTACACAAGTGGCAACAACAAGGTTTTTGGAGTTAAAGCAGTGACTGCAGTCTATTTTTGGATGATTGCTGGTTAGAGTTTTCTTTGCTTTCAGCTGGAGTGAGAGGATTCCTTGCTCACACAAGTGGGGTGGGGGCGCCCAAAGAGATCAGGTCCTCACTGGCTACTTCATAAGCGGGAACAACAAGGTTCCTGGAGTTAAACCAACGGCTACCGTCTACTTTTGGATGATTGCTGGCTAGCGGTTTCTTTGCTTTTAGCTGGAGTGTGAGGATTCCTTGCTCACACAAGTGGGGGGGGGGGCAAAGTGATCAGGTCCTCAGTGGCTACTACAGAAGCGGCAAAAACAAGGTTCCTGGAGTTAAACCAGGGGCTGCAGTCTGTTTTTCGATGATTGCTGGTTAGAGTTTTCTTTGCTTTTAGCTGGAGTGACAGGATTCCTTGCTCACACAAGTGGTGGGGGGGCCCAAAGCGATCAGGTCCTCAGTGGCTATTATACAAGCGGCAGCAAGAATGTTCCTGGAGTTAAATCAGTGTCTTCAGTGTATTTTTGGATGATTGCTGGTTAGAGTTTTCTTAGCTTTTAGCTGGAGTGACAGGATTCCTTCCTCACACAAGTGGGAGGGGGACCCAAAGCGATCAGGTCCTCAGTGGCTACTACACAAGCGGAAACAACAAGGTTCCTGGAGTTAAACCAGGGGCTGCAGTCTATTTTTGGATGATTGCTGGTCAGAGATTTCTTTGCTTTTAGCTGGAGTGAGAGGATTCCATGCTCACACAAGTGGTGGGGGGGGGGGACTCAAAGCAATCAGGTCCTCAATGCCTACTACACAAGCGACAACAACAAGGTTCCTGGAGTTAAACCAGGGGCTGCAGTCTATATTTGGATGATTGCTGGTTAGAGTTTAATTTGCTTTTAGCTGGAGTGAGAGGATTCCTTGCTCACACAAGTGTGGGGGGGGGGACCCAAAGCGATCAGGTCCTCAGTGGCTACTACACAGGCGGCAACAGCAAATTTCCTGGAGTTAAACCAGGGGCTGCAGTCTATTTTTCGATTATTGATGGTTAGAGTTCTCTTTGATTTTAGCTGGAGTGAGGGAATTCCTTGCTCAAACAAGTGGGGGGGGACCCAAAGCGATCAGGTTGTCAGTGGCTACTACACAAGCAGCAACAACAAGGTTCCTGGAGTTAAACCAGGGGTGGCGGTCTATTTTTGGATGATTGCTGGTTAGAGTTTTCTTTGCTTTTAACTGGAGTGAGAGGATTCCTTGTCCACAGAAGTGGGAGGAGGGACCCAAAGCAATCAGGTCCTCAGTGGCTACTACACAAGTGGCAACAACAAGGTTCCTGGAGTTAAACCAGGGGCTGCAGTCTATTTTTGGATGATTATTGGTTAGAGTTTTCTTTGCTTTTAGCTGGAGTGAGAGCATTCCTTGCCCACACAAGTGGGGGGGGCCCAAAGCGATCAGGTCCTCAGTGGCTACTACACAAGCGGCAACAACAAGATTCCTGGAGTTAAACCAGGGGCTGCATTCTATTTCTGGATGATTGCTGGTTAGAGTTTTCTTTGCTTTTAGCTGCAGTGAGAGGATTCCTTGCTCACACAAGTGGGGGGGGGGGCCCAAAGCAATCAGATCCTCAGCAGCTACTACACAAGTGGCAACAACAAGGTTTTTGGAGTTAAAGCAGGGACTGCAGTCTATTTTTGGATGATTGCTGGTTAGAGTTTCTTTGCTTTCCGCTGGAGTGAGAGGATTCCTTGCTCACACAAGTGGGAAGGGGCCCAACGCGATCAGGTCCTCAGTGGCTATTACACAAGCGGCAAAGTACAGTTGTGTACACTTACCATAAATGTAGATGTTCGAGTGTCTTCACTGTTGCATTCATGACTGTAGGGTCTCCCCTGCCGGCAGGTATTCCCCGATCGGCCAGAATCCCAAAGTCTGGGTCCGGCGTCGGCTGCTCAGCCATGCTCCCTGACGTCAGAGCGCCAGGAGTACAAAGCTGACAGCCGACGCCATGTTCTCCAGTTTTTCTTGCCCCAGATGTCAGGTGTTCCAAAATGAGTAAGATCCCATACCCTTTGCAAATACACCTCAAAAGAAGGGTGAAGAAGGGAACCACAGAAAAGAAAAAATAAGAGGGGACAGGAGGGAGGGTAACCCAGACTGCAATAATGAAGACACTCAAACATCTACATTTATGGTAAGTGTACACAACTGTACTATGTTCATCGTGTCTCACTGTTGCAGTCATGACTGTAGGGTTGAATCCCAAAGCAGAATAAAAGGGAGATGGTCATAAAGCAGAGGGGACGGCTAAAAGGCCCTGCAAGACAGCAGAAACAAAGCCTGCCCTAGACTTAGAGTAGAGAGGTAGATTGTAGTACTTGGAAAAAGTATGCACTGAACTCCAAGGTGCAGCTTCCAAAATGTCTTTGGTAGGAACTCCCCTGAGGAAGGCAGCTGAAGTGGCAGCAGCTCTGGTAGAGTGAGTCCTTATACTCCCTGGGATTTGCTTTCCATGGTGTGAATAGCAAAATCTGACTCCATGAGCAATCCATTTAGAAATGGTCTGTTTTGAAATGGCTTTACCTTGGGAACTTGAAGCATAAGAAACAAACAATTGCTCTGATTTCCTGATGTCCTTTGTTCTTTCCAGGTAAAAACGTAGTTGTCTGTGTACATCCAACGAATGCAGGATCCTTTCCCCCTTATTTTAAGGACTGGGGAAAAAAGTTGGCAAGTGAATAGTTTGATTTAAAGCCACTTTGGAAACCACCTTAGGCATGAAAGTAGGATTAGTCCTTAAAGATATCCAGTCTTGATGAAAAATAATATAAGGTTCCACAGCCATGAGAGCTTGCAACTCCGAAACTCTCCTGGCAGAGGTCATAGCTAACAGGATGGCTGTCTTCCAGGATAAAAACTTGATGTCAGAAGTGGCAGTAGGCTCAAAAGGAGGTAAGGTGAGTTTTTCCAAAACATAGTTGAGATCCCAAGCAGGAATGGGAGGAGATCTAGGAGGCCTTAAGTTCTTAGCTCCTCTGAGAAACTGTCTCATGAGCTGATGGGAAAAGATAGGAGGGACTGTATTATAATGAGCAGAAATATCAGAAGCATGGATCTTTATGGAAGAGAAAGAGAGACCCTTATGTAAGAGATCTGTCAGGTAAAGTAAAATCAGAGGAATGTTAGGAATAAGAAGATCTGAATCCTGAGCCTGCATCCAGGAGCAAAATCTTTTCCATTTTCCTGCATAAGATTTTCTAGTGCTAGGACGTCTGGCTTTAAAATGACATCCATAACCTGCTTGGGTAGGAGAGAATGAATCAAAGATCCTGGATTAACCAGGCCGCCAGGCTGAGAGTTTTGACATAGGAGTGTAGAACCTGACCCTGGTGCTGGGACAGAAGGTTCGGAGTCTGTGGTAATACCCAAGGGGCTCCAGACAAAGGTTTTTCAGTGTTGGGTACCAAAACTGTTGAGGCCAAATTGGGGCAAGCAAAATTATCATCTTGGGCTTGTCCAGTTTGATCTTGTTCAAATCCTGATTAAATGTTAATTCCTTACCTACCACTCCTCTCCCTTTTCTTTAACTGGCCTTTCACCACCTTGCCTCCTTCTCCTCACAAATCCTATTTCTTGTGTCTCTGACCCTATTCCCAGGAAGCTTATATCTTTATCAACTCTACACTGCCCTTCTACTGCCTTTTTTTTGCTAACTCCTGTCCCTTTACTCTCTCTTCTCATGCTACAATATGTAATTATGCTAAAGATGATAGTATTTAGATAGTCTAGGTAGTGTAATTCTTTGTAATCTAGTTTTAGGTTTCAATGTTTTACTTCTTTTCCCTGGTCTCTCTAATTATTTATCGGGTTCTAGAAGTTGTATTGATGTTTAATAGAATGTATTTTAGTTTTTTCAGTTGCCTTCTTTTTGTAATCAAGATGCCTTGGTTGAAGTGTTACAAGTCTGTTATTTGCACTCATTATAATTTCTCCCAGGCCTCTGCTGAAAATGGAAATATATCCAGTCAGACTAGCCCGGTTAACAAATGTAAAATAAATAAATAAATAAAAAATCTTTAATAACACCCGTGGAAAAAGAGGTAGAGGCGGGAAGGCAAACCCCGAGAGGTTTCTCCAACTGAATGATAGTGCATCCACTTTCCAAGCTAGTTCGTGGAATGTCCTGGTGCAAAAAATCTGTAGTTGATGATTGAGGTGGGATGCAAAGAGGTCTATGTGAGGACATCCCCAGACTGCTGTAATCATCCTGAAAATTTCGGTGTCCAGCATCCATTCGTGTGGATCCGACAGGCTTCTGCTCAGACTGTCTGCCAGGAAGTTTTGCTTCCCTGGTAGAAACTGAGCTAGAAGGTCCAGTTTGCAAGATAGAGCTGTGTTCCATAGATTCATAGCTAGTCTGCAAACGAGATAGGAATGAGATCCCCCTTGCTTGTTTATGTACCACATAACTGTGGTGTTGTCTGTCCGTATCAGTAGCTGTCCTGGTTGTAGAAGATTCCTGAAAGCCAATAGAGCATTCTGAACGGCTAACATTTCCTTTAAATTGATATGCAGGAGCTTCTGATCCTTTGTCCAAAGGCCCTGCAGACAGTTGCCCTGAAAATGGGCTCCCCATGCATAATCTGAAGCGTCCGTGGTTAGTATCTGAGTGGCTGGAGGCAGACTGAAGGGTTTTCCTATGTTTAGAGTACATGCCTTGGACCACCAAAGGAATTCCTTTTGAAGACAAGGCAGGACGGTAATCTGTATGTCTAAACTGTGGCAATGCTGAGACCATACACTTTTTAGGTACCACTGTATTTTCCTCATATGTAGTCTTGCATATGGTACGAGAAGGATGCAGGAGGCCATGCAACTCAAAGCCTGCAGGAATTTCCTTGCAGATAGCTGAGTTAAAGTTGCCAAGGTTTTGAAAGTTGAAGCCAGCTGTAATTGTTTTTCGGATGTCAGAAATGCCATCTGGGTTGTTGCATTTAGAAGAGCAGCCAGAAAAGTTATCTGTTGTGAGGGTGTCAAATTTGACTTTTTTATGTTTACAGTGAATCCCAGGAACTTGAGAAGATTCTGAACAAATTCTAGATGCTGGAGTAAGACATCCTTGCTGTCTGCCTGAATTAGACAATCGTCCAGATAAGGGTAAATTTGAATTCCCTTGAGTCTGCAATAAGCTACTACTGGAGCCAGGCATTTGGTGAAGACCCTGGGCGCAGTAGAGAATCCAAAGGGCAGCGCAGAGAATTGATAGTGCCTCGATCCGGCCTTGAACCCAAGGTATTTTCTGCATTCCTGCCTGATGGGAATGTGTAAATATGCCTCCTTTAAATCCAAAGTTACCATCCATGCATTTTTGGTCAGCACTGGAAGTAGCTGCTGAAGAGTAAGCATCTTGAATCTTGGTATCTCAAGAAAAGTGTTCAAGACTGACAGATCCAAAATGGGTCTCCATGAATTTTGCTTTCTGGGGACTAGAAAGAGCCTCGAGTAAAAACCTTGTCCCATCTCTGAAAGTGGAACCAGTTCTATGGTTTCCATAGCCAAGAGAGCCTCCACCTGGTTTAAGGCCTCTAACCATTGATGTTTTGGAAGATCCGGCCATCCGCTTGGTCTTGGTAGGGTATGAAAATGGAATTTGTAACCTCTTGAAACCCCATTCAGAACCCACTTGTCTTGGGTTATCTGAGTCCAATTTAGGTGAAAAAGAGAAAGTTTTCCTCCGAGAGGGGCTTCCAGGCAAGAAGTTCCTGCAGCCCAACAGAGGGAGTCATTGAGCCTGTTTTCTATGAGCTTGTGACCTGTCCTCTCCTCCCCTAGGGGTGGAAGCAGTCCACTGTCTTGGTCTATAAGAGGCTTGCGTTTGAGGCCTTCCTCGGGAGCGTCTGTATCTAACCTCTGAGGCCTGTCTGAATTGGGAAAGGACCAATTTTCTGTAGGCCAATTCCTACTAAATCTGGGTGGCTGTACTTGTAAGAAATCTTTAACCGTTTGCATGGATTTTGCCTTGTCCTCCATCTTCTTTTTCACCTCTTCAGCCTTAGGCCCAAACAAAACATTATGCTCAACAGGAGCATCCAATAACTTAGCTTTTACTTGATCTGGCAAGCTTTGTTCCTTTAACCAAGCATGCCTTCTAATGACTGTACCAGAGGCAGCAGCCCTACAAGAAGCCTCCAAGGCATCAAATCCATAGGGTAAACCAGCTTCCCAACTTGTTCAGTGGCATGCATTAAGTCATGTAATTCCTTATCATCTGCACAGGCAGAAATGGAAGCTAGCTTTTGTTTCAAAACAGACAGAAGAAATTGCTGGTATTTCAGCATATGAAATTGACAGTTTAAAGCCCTAATTTTTTTTGCCCCATCTTTCTAAAGATCTGGAATCCTTCTCAGTGGGAACGGGGGTTTTAGCAGTAGCGGCCTTAACCCCCTTAGGACCCTGAGAAATGGTTTCAGGATCAGCAGTAGGATTCTTGTATAAAAACTGGTGGGAATCAGGAACCCTATAATATCTATCTGGCTTAACAGGAGCTGGAGGAAAAGAGTCCGGAGTTAAGTTAGCCGCCGAAAAAGCATCATCCACAATATCCAAAATAGGAGGGAGAGCCAGGGGTCTATGTTGGGGAAGAAGAAGAAAATCCATAAGTCTTTTCTTAGATTCCGAGTACTCATGTCCTTCCCAGTGAAAATGTTCCCTCATTTCATGTAAAGTTTCCCCAAAAGAGAAATCCTCAGGGGGAGAAGCTGAAGGAATGGATTCCTCAGCATCAGAATCCTCATAAGGAGGGAAAGAATATTCCTGGTCAGATGAAGAAACTGAAGAAACAGAAGCCTGATCAGAGGAGTCATAATACACTTCCTGCCTTGGCCTTTTATCTGGAGGGGGATGTGAACCCCTAATCATAATAAGTCCTCTGCCATCTTAAGTAACTGTTTCTGAGACTTGGGTGCCGGATCAGAAGAGGCCTGGGCTGTAGTCTTTGATTTGGAAGGAGTCTTTGCCTTTGTCTTTGGCTTTGCCTTTATTAGAAGCTGAGTAGGCCTGAAAACCCCTTCAGAAGCCGGTACCTGCACAGCGGCTCCGGACCCATCCGAAGGAGCATTGTCCGAAGGTCCTGCAACAGAAATATTCAAAGGCCTAGTTGGCTCCTCGTGGGAGTCCGTTTCGGCCATCGGTTCCAAAATGGCCGACGACAGGGGCTGCAAAAGCGCCTCACTGACGATGGCCGAAACTGAAGCTGGCTCTGCTTGTACAATATCGTCCGATTTGGACCTCGGAGGCCTGTCTTTATCTTTGCGCCGTTTGTGAACTCCGGTAGCCGGAACCGAATCCGACGACATTTTGTAATTAAAACGCCTACTGAAGTAATGAAATGCAAAATCATACCTTTGTTTAATCGTACTTTGATTGAATCTAGCACAAAACCGACAATTAGCTACGTCGTGGTCAGGGCTTAAGCAAGGAATACAGTAAGAATGAAAATCCTTATGAGGTATTTGCTTCCCACATGAAATACAATTATTAACTTTTTCTGACATCGGACTGGAGCAAGAATAAAGTTTCCCCAACGGGGTACTTAGCTTTGAGTAGGAGAAGAAAGTCTTCGGACTGAAGTACGTTTATGAAAAAATTGTCAGGAGTCAGCCGACCGGCAAAAGCAAACTACTATCACCGCACGGCAAGAAAGACTGGAGAACATGGCGTTGGCTGTCAGCTTTGTATTCCTGGCACTCTGAAGTCAGGGAGCATGGCTGAGCAGCCGACGTGGGACCCAGAATTTGCGATTCTGGCCGACCGGGGACTGCCTGCCGGCAGGGCAGAACCCTACAATGACTTCTTCGCTCTTCAGCCATACCTCCCTACGTAAAAATCACTATCTTTCCCTGCTATTTCAAATGACTAAATTACTGTACTGTTCTAAAAAAAAAAAAAAAAAAAAAATATGAATATATAGCTTAGGCTATTTGTTTTTTACCTGTTTTTTTTTTCGCTGTATTTTCTACTACACTAAAATGTATGCATTGTTGCTTAAATGTTTAACCTTGTTTTAATTGTGGAGCTTTTCTCCCCGGGCCTCCACTGAAAATGGAAATTATCCAGCTGGACTAGCCCGGTCAACAAATGTAAAATAAATAAAAATAAAAAAAAAAATACAATCATGACTGCAACAGTGAAACACGATGAACATCAACAAGGTTCCTTGAGTTAAACCAGGGGCTTCAGTGTATTTTTGGATGATTCCTGGTTAGAGTTTTCTTTGCTTTTAGCTGGAGTGAGAGGATTCCTTGCTCACACAAGTGGGTGGGGGATCCAAAGCGATCAGGTCCTCAGTGGCTACTACACAAGCGGAAACAACAAGGTTCCTGGAGTTAAACCAGGGGCTGCAGTCTATTTTTGGATGATTGCTGGTCAGAGATTTCTTTGCTTTTAGCTGGAGTGAGAGGATTCCATGCTCACACAGTGGTGGTGGTGGTGGTGGGGGGGGGGGGTGCACAAAGCGATCAGGTCCTCAATGCCTACTACACAAGTGACAACAACAAGGTTCCTAGAGTTAAACCAGGGGCTGCAGTCTATATTTGGATGATTGCTGGTTAGAGTTTTCTTTGCTTTTAGCTGGAGTGAGAGGATTCCTTGCTCACACAAGTGTGGAGGGGGGACCCAAAGCGATCAGGTCCTCAGTGGCTACTACACAAGCGGCAACAGCAAAGTTCCTGGAGTTAAACCAGGGGCTGCAGTCTATTTTTCGATGATTGCTGGTTAGAGTTCTCTTTGATTTTAGCTGCAGTGAGAGGATTCCTTGCTCAAACAAGTGGGGGCCCAAAGCGATCAGGTCCTCAGAGGCTAACACACAAGCAGAAACAACAAGGTTCCTGGAGTTAAACCAGGGGTGGCAGTCTATTTTTGGATGATTGCTGGTTAGAGTTTTCTTTGCTTTTAGCTGGAGTGAGGGGATTCCTTGCTTACAGAAGTGGGGGGTGGGACCCAAGGCGATCAGGTCCACAGTGGCTACTACACAAGTGGCAACAACAAGGTTCCTGGAGTTGAACCAGGGGCTGCAGTCTATTTTTGGATGATTATTGGTTAGAGTTTTCTTTGCTTTTAGCTGGAGTGAGAGCATTCCTTGCCCACACAAGTGGGGGGGAGGGCCCAAAGCGATCAGGTCCTCAGTGGCTACTACACAAGCGGCAACAACAAGATTCCTGGAGTTAAACCAGGGGCTGCAGTCTATTTTTGGATGATTGCTGGTTAGAGTTTTCTTTGCTTTTAGCTGGAGTGAGGGGATTCCTTGCTCAAGCACGTGTGTGTGTGGGGGGGGGCAAAGCGATCAGGTACTCAGTGGCTACTACACAAGCGGCAACAACAAGGTTCCTGGAGTTAAACCAACGGCTGCAGTCTTTTTTTTCGATGATTGCTGGCTAGAGTTTTCTTTGCTTTTAGCTGGAGTGAGAGGATTCCTTGCTCACACAAGTGGGGGGGGGCCCAAAGCGATCAGCTCCTCAGTGGCTATTATACAAGCGGCAACAAGAAGGTTCCTGGAGTTAAACCAGGGCGTTCAGTGTATTTTTGGATGATTGCTGGTTAGAGTTTTCTTTGCTTTTAGCTGGAGTGAGAGGATTCCTTGCTCACACAAGTGGGGGGGGGGCCCAAAGCGATCAGGTCCTCAGTGGCTACTACACAAGCGGAAACAACAAGGTTCCTGGAGTTAAACCAGGGGCTGCAGTCTATTTTTGGATGATTGCTGGTCAGAGATTTCTTTGCTTTTAGCTGGAGTGAGAGGATTCCTTGCTCAAACAAGTGGGGGGGGGGACCCAAAGCGATCAGGTTGTCAGTGGCTACTACACAAGCGGCAACAACAAGGTTCCTGGAGTTAAACCAGGGGTGGCAGTCTATTTTTGGATGACTGATGGATAGAGTTTTCTTTGCTTTTAGCTGGAGTGAGAGCATTCCTTGCCCACACAAGTGGGGGGGAGGGCCCAAAGCGATCAGGTCCTCAGTGGCTACTACACCAGCGGCAACAACAAGATTCTTGGAGTAAAACAAGGGGCTGCAGTCTATTTCTGGATGAATGCTGGTTACAGTTTTCTTTGCCTTTAGCTGCAGGGAGAGGATTCCTTGCTCACACCAGTGGGGGGGGGGGGGGGGCAAAGCAATCAGATCCTCAGCAGCTACTACACAAGTGGCAACAACAAGGTTCTTGGAGTTAAACCAGGGGCTGCAGTCTTGTTTTAGATGATTGCTGGTTAGAGTTTTCTTTGCTTTCTGCTGGAGTGAGAGGAATCCTTGCTCACAGAAGTTGGAGGGGGGACCCAAAGCGATCAGGTCCTCAGTGGCTACAACACAAGCAGCAACAACAAGGTTCCTGGAGTTAAACCAGGGGCTGCAGTCTTGTTTTAGATGATTGCTGGTTAGAGTTTTCTTTGCTTTTACCTGGAGAGAGAGGATTCCTTGCTTACACAAGTGGGTGGGGGACCCAAACAGATCAGGTCCTCAGTGGCTACTACACAAGCAGCAACAACAAGGTTCCTGGAGTTAAACCAGGGGCAGCAGTCTATATTTCGATGATTGCTGGTTAGAGTTTTCTTTGCTTTTAGCAGGAGTGAGAGGATTCTTTGCTCACACAAGTGTGTGTGGGGGGGCGACCCAAAGCGATCAGGTCCTCAGTGGCTACTACACAAGCGGCAACAGCAAAGTTCCTGGAGTTAAACCAGGGACTGCAGTCTATTTTTCGATGATTGCTGGTTAGAATTTTCTTTGATTTTAGCAGCAGTGAGAGGATTCCTTGCTCACAAAAGTGGGGGGCGGGACCCAAAGCGATCAGGTCCACAGTGGCTACTACACAAATGGCAAAAACAAGGTTCCTGGTGTTGAACCAGGGGCTGCAGTCTATTTTTGGATGATTATTGGTTAGAGTTCTGTTTGATTTTAGCTGGAGTGAGAGGATTCCTTGCTCAAACAAGTGGGGGGGGGACCCAAAGCGATCAGGTCCTCAGTGGCTACCACACAAGCGACAACAACAAGATTCCTGGAGTTAAACCAGGGGTGGCAGTCTATTTTTTGGATGATTGCTGGTTAGAGTTTTCTTTGCTTTTAGCTTCAGTGAGAGGATTCCTTGCTCACACAAATTGGGGGGGGGGGCAAAGCAATCAGATCCTCAGCAGCTACTACACAAGTGGCAACAGCAAGGTTTTTGGAGTTAAAGCAGGGACTGCAGTCTATTTTCGGACGATTGCTGGTTAGAGTTTTCTTTGCTTTCAGCTGGAGTGAGAGGATTCCTTGCTCACACAAGTGGGTGAGTGACCCAAAGTGATCAGGTCCTCAGTGGTACTACACAAGCAGCAACAACAAGTTTCCTGGAGTTAAACCAGGGGATACAGTCTACTTTTGGATGATTGCTGGCTAGCGGTTTCTTTGCTTTTAGCTGGAGTGAGAGGATTCCATGCTCACACAAGTGTGTGGGGGGGCCCAAAGCGATCAGGTCCTCAGTGGCTACTACACAAGCGGCAACAGCAAAGTTCCTGGAGTTAAACCAGGGGCTGCAGTCTATTTTTCCATTATTGCTTGTTAAGAGTTCTCTTTGATTTTAGCTGGAGTGAGAGGATTCCTTGCTCAAACAAGTGGGGGGACCCAAAGCGATCAGGTCCTCAGTGGCTACTACACAAGCAGCAACAACAAGGTTCCTGGAGTTAAACCAGAGTGGCAGTCTATTTTTGGATGATTGCTGGTTAGAGTTTTCTTTGCTTTTAGCTGGAGTGAGAGGATTCCTTGCTCACAGAAGTGGGAGGCGGGACCCAAAGCGATCAGGTCCTCAGTGGCTACTACACAAGTGGCAACAACAAGGTTCCTGGAGTTAAACCAGGGGCTGCAGTCTATTTTTGGATGATTATTGGTTAGAGTTTTCTTTGCTTTTAGCTGGAGTGAGAGCATTCCTTGCCCACACAAGTGGGGGGGAGGGCCCAAAGCGATCAGGTCCTCAGTGGCTAAAACACAAGAGGCCACAACAAGATTCCTGGAGTTAAACCAGGGGCTGCAGTCTATTTCTGGATGATTTGCTGGTTAGTTTTCTTTGCTTTTAGCTGCAGTGAGAGGATTCCTTACTCACACAAGTGTGGGGGGGGACCCAAAGCAATCAGATCCGCAGCAGCTATTACACAAGTGGCAACAACAAGATTCTTGGTGTTAACGCAGGGGCTGCAGTCTATTTTTGGATTATTGCTGGTTAGAGTTTTCTTTGCTTTCAGCTGGAGTGAGAGGAATCGTTCTTACACAAGTGGGGGGGGAACCCAAACAGATCAGGTCCTCAGTGGCTACTACACAATCAGCAACACCAAGGTTCCTGGAGTTAAACCAGAGGCTGCAGTCTACTTTTGGATGATTGCTGGTTAGAGTTATCTTTGTTTTTAGCTGGAGTGAGAGGATTCCTTGCCACACAAGTGGGGGGGGGGCCCAAAAGCGATCAGGTCCTCAGTGGCTACTACAAAAGCGGCAACAACAAGGTTCCTTGAGTTAAACAAGGGGCTGCAGTCTACGTTTGGATGATTGCTAGTTAGAGTTTTTTTGCTTTTAGCTGGAGTGAGAGAATTCCTTGCTCACACAAGTAGGGGGGGGCAAAACGATTAGGTTCTCAGTGGCTACCACACAGGCAGCAACAACAAGGGGTTAAACCAGGGGTTGTAGTCTATTTTTGGATGATTGCTGGTTAGAGTTTTCTTTGCTTTAAGCTGAAGTGAGAGGATTCCTTGCTCACACAAGTGGGGAGGGGGGGCAAAGCGATCAGGTCCTTAGTGGCTACAACACAAGCGGCAACAAGGTTCCTGGAGTTAAACCAGGGGCTGCAGTCTACTTTTGGATGATTGCTGGTTAGGTTTTTCTTTGCTTTTAGCTGGAGTGAGAGGATTCCTTGTTCATACAAGTGGTGTGGGGACCAAAGCGATCAGGTCCTCAGTGGCTACAACACAAGCGGCAACAACAAGGTTCCTAGAGTTAAACCACAGGCTGCAGTCTATTTTTTATGGTTGCTGGTTAGAGTTTTCTTTGCTTTTAGCTGGAGTGAGAGGATTCCTTGCCACACAAGTGGGGAGGGGGGACCCAAAAGCGATCAGGTCCTCAGTGGCTACTACACAAGCGGCAACAACAAGGTTCCTTGAGTTAAACAAGGGGCTGCAGTCTATATTTGGATGATTGCTGGTTAGAGTTTTCTTTGCTTTTAGCTGGAGTGAGAGCATTCTTTGCCCACACAAGTGGGGGGGAGGGCCCAAAGCGATCAGGTCCTCGGTGGCTACTACACAAGCAGCAACAACAAGGTTCCTGGAGTTAAACCAGGGGTGGCAGTCTATTTTTGGATGATTGCTGGTTAAAGTTTTCTTTGCTTTTAGCTGGAATGAGAGGATTCCTTGCTCACACAAGTGTTGGGGGGGACCCAAAGCTATCAGGTCCTCGGTGGCTACTACACAAGCAGCAACAACAAGGTTCCTGGAGTTAAACCTCAGGCTGCAGTCTATTTTTTATGGTTGCTGGTTAGAGTTTTCTTTGTTTTTAGCTGGAATGAGAGGATTCCTTGCCACACAAGTGGGGAGGGGGGACCCAAAAGCGATCAGGTCCTCAGTGGCTACTACACAAGCGGCAACAACAAGGTTCCTTGAGTTAAACAAGGGGCTGCAGTCTATGTTTGGATGATTGCTAATTAGAGTTTTTTTTGCTTTTTGCTGGAGTGAGAGGATTCCTTGCTCACAGAAGTGGGAGGCGGGACCCAAAGCGATCAGGTCCACAGTGGCTACTACACAAGTGGCAACAACAAGGTTCCTGGAGTTAAACCAGGGGCTGCAGTCTATTTCTGGATGATTATTGGTTAGAGTTTTCTTTGCTTTTAGCTGGAGTGAGAGCATTCCTTGCCCACACAAGTGGGGGGAGGGCCCAAAGCGATCAGGTCCTCGGTGGCTACTACACAAGCAGCAACAACAAGGTTCCTGGAGTTAAACCAGGGGTGGCAGTCTATTTTTGGATGATTGCTGGTTAAAGTTTTCTTTGCTTTTAGCTGGAATGAGAGGATTCCTTGCTCACACAAGTGTTGGGGGGGACCCAAAGCTATCAGGTCCTCGGTGGCTACTACACAAGCAGCAACAACAAGGTTCCTGGAGTTAAACCAGGGGTGGCAGTCCATTTTTGGATGATTGCTGGTTAGAGTTTTCTTTGCTTTTAGCTGGAGTGAGAGGATTCCTTGCTCACAGAAGTGGGGTCAGGACCCAAAGCGATCAGGTCCACAGTGGCTACTACACAAGTGGCAACAACATGGTTTCTGGAGTTGAACCAGGGGCTGCAGTCTATTTTTGGATGATTTTTGGTTAGAGTTTTTGCTAGTGGAACCTTCCCAACACAAGTGGGGGGCCCCAAAAGGGGTCGGGTCTTTTGGTAAAAAGGAAAATTTTTTTCCTTTTTTTTAAACCGGGTGAGCTTTTTTGGGATATTGGGGGAGGGCCCGCTTTCGGGTTAGGGTTCCTTCACAAGGGAAAACAAGGCCGTAAAAAGGGGGGGCCCCAAAGGGGGGGGCCAAAAACCCCCCTTTTTTGGGGGAAAAAGGGGGGGGTTTTTTTTTTTTTGGGGGGGGGTTTTTTTCCCTTTGTTTTAAAGGGGGGGGAAAACCCCCCGGGGGCCCAAAAAAACCCTTTTTAAAACCCCCAAAAAATTTTTTTTTGGGGGTTTTTTTTTTGGTGGGGGGAATTTTTTTTTTTTAAAAAAAAGGCCCCCCAAAAAGGGGGAAAAAAAAAACCCCGGGGGGCCCCCGGGGGGGGGGGTTTTTTTGGGGGGGGGTTTTGGGGTTAATTTTTTTGGGGGGAAACCCGGGGGGAAATTTTCTGGGGGGGGAAAAGGGCCGGGTTAAAAAAAAAAGGGGGGGGGCCGGGTTTGGGGGTTTTTGGAGGATTTTTGGTTTTTTTGGGGGAAAAAGGGGGGGGGTTTCCCAAAAAAAGGGGGGCCAAAAAAAAAGGGGGTTTTTTTTTAAAAAAAGGGTTTTTTTTTTTTTGGGGGAAAAATTTTTTGGGGGGGAAAAAAAGGGGGTTTTTAAAAAGGGGGCCCCCAAAAGGCCCGGGTTAAAAAAAAAATTTTTGGGAAAAAAATTTTTTTTTTTAAAAATTTTTTTTTTTCCCCGGGGGGGGGCCCCCCGGGGGGGGGAAAAAGGGCCCCCGGGAAAAAAAAAGGGGTTTTTTTTTGGGGGGGGTTTTTTTTTTTTTGGGGAAAATTTTTTTTTTTTTGGGGGGTTTTTTTAAAAACCAAAAAAGGCCCGGGTTAAAAAAACCCAAAAAGGTTCCGGGGAAAAAAAAAATTTTTTTTTGGGGGGGAAAGGGAATTTTTTTAAAAAGGGGGGAAAAAAATTTTTTCCCCCCCCAAATTTTTAAAAAGGTTCCTAAAAAAAATTTTTTTTTTTGGGGCCCCAAAAGGGCGGGGGCCCTTGGGGCCCCCGGGGCCAAAAAAAGGGGGAAAAAAAAATTTTTCCCCAACCCGGGGTTTTTTTTTGGGGGAAAACCCTTTTTTTTGGGGGGGGGGGGTTTTTTTTGGGGGCCCGGGGGAAAGGGCCCCCGGGAAGGGGGGGGGGGGAAAAAAAATTTTTTTGGGGGGTTTTTTAAAAAGGGGGGGCCGGGTTTTTCCTTTTTGGAGGATTTTTGGTTTTTTGGGGGAAAGGGGGGGGGAAAACAAAGTAAACCCCCGGGGGTTCCCGGGGGAAATTTTTTTTTGGGGTTTGGATTTTTTGGGTTTTTGGGGGGGGGTTTTGGGGTTAAATTTTTCCCTTTTGGGGGGGGCCCCCCAAAAAAAGGGGGGGGGGAAAAAAAGGGGGGTTTTTTTAAAAAAAATTTTTTTTTTTGGGGAAAGGTTTTTTTAAAAGGGGGGGAAAAAACCCCTTTTGGGGGGGAAAAAAAAAAATTTGGGGGGGGCCCCCGGGGGGGCCGGGTTTTTGGGAACCCCCGGGGGTTTTTTTTTGGGGGAAAAGGGGGAAAGGGGGGCCCTTTTTTTTTTTTTAAAAAAAAAATTCCGGGGAAAAAGGGGGGAATTTTTTTTTGGCTTTTTTTTTCCTGGATTTAAAAAGGGGAAAGGGGGGGGGAAAATTTTTTTTTGGGGAAAAAAAAACCCCAAAATTTTGGGGGGAAAAAAAGGGGTGGCCCCGGGGGGGCCCAAAAAAAATTTTTTCTTAAAAAAAGGGGGGGGAAAAAGGGGGGGCCCGGGGTTTTTTTTTCCGGGGAAAAATTTTCCAAAACCCGGGGGGTTTTTGGGTTTTTTAAAAGGGCCCTTTTTTGGGGAAAAAAATTTTTTAAAAGGGGGGGAAAAAGGGGGGTTTTTTTTGGCCAAAAAGGCCCCCAAAAACCCCGGGGGGGGGGTTTTTTTTTGGGTTTTTTTGGGGAAACTTTTTGGGGTTTTTTAAAAAAGGGGGGGAAAAGGCCGGTTTTTTTTTTTAAAAAAAAAATTTTTTTTAAAAAGGGGGGGAAAAAATTTTTTGGGGGGAAAAAAAAAAGGGGGGGGTTTTTTCCCCCCAAATTTTTGGGGGGAAAAAGGGGTTGGGTTTTTTGGTTTTCCCGGAAAAAAATTTTTAAAAACCCCCCTTTTTTTTGGTTTTTTTTCCCCCCGGGGGAAAAAAAGGGGGGGGAAAAAGGGAAATTTTCCTTTTTTAAAAAAAAAAATTCCGGGGAAAAAGGGGGGGTTTTTTTTTTTGGGGGGGGGGGGCCCCCAAAAGGGGGGGGGAAAACCGGGTTTTTGGGGAAATTTTGGGTTTTTTTTTTAAAAAAAAGGCCCCCTTTAAAAGGGGGGGGGGGGGGGGTTTTTTTTAAAAAGGGGTTTTTAAAAAAAGGGGGGCCCCCCGGGTTTTTTTTTTTTTTCCCCAAATTTTGGGGGGGGAAACCGGGCCCAAAAAAAAAAAATTTTTTTTTTTTAAAGGGGGAAAAATTTTTAAAAACCCCCCCAAATTTTTTGGGGGTTAAAAAAAAAAATTTTTTTTCCTGGATTTAAAATTTTTTAAAATTTTGGGGGGGGTTTTGGTTTTCTTTTTTTTCCCAAAGGGGAAAAACCCCCCGGGGGGCCCAAAGTTTTTTAGGGGGAAAAAAAAAGGGGGGGGGAAAAAAAACGGGGGGGGGGAAAAAGGGAATTTTTTTTGGGAAAAAGGGGGGCCCCGGCCCCCAAATTTGGGGGGGGTTTTTTTTAAAAAATTTTTTCCCCGGGGGGGGAAAAAAAAAATTTTTTGGGGGGGGAATTTTTTTTGGGTTTTAAAAAGGGCCCCCCCGGGGGGGGGGGGCCCTTTTTAAAAGGGAAAAATTTTTTTTTAAAAGGGGGGCCTTTTTTTGGGGGAAAGGTTTTTTTTGGTTTAAAAAAAAAACCCCCCTTTTTTTTATAAAATTTTTTGGGTTTTTAAAAAAAAAATTTTTTTTGGGGGAAAAAGGGGGTTTTTTTTTAAAAGGGGGGGAAAATTTTTGGTTTTTGGGGGGGCCCCCCCCAAAAAAAATTTGGGGGGAAAAAGGGGCCCCCTTTTTTAAAACCCCCTTTTTTTTTTGGGGAAAAAAAGGGGGGTTTTTTTTTGTTGGGGGGGGGGGTTTTTTTTTTGGGGAAAAAAAACCCCCTAAAAAATTTGGGGGAAAACCGGGGGGTTTTTTTTAAAGGCCGGGGTTTTTTTTTGGGGGGGTTTTTTTTTTTTTTTGGGGGGGGGGTTTTTTTTTTTGGGGGTTAGGGTTCCCCCCAAAAAAAAAAAACCCCCGGGGCCCCCCAAAAAAAAAAAATTTTTTTTTTTGGGGGGGGTTTTTTGTTCCTTTTGGGTTTTTTTTTAAAACGGGGGGGTTAAAAAAAAAAAAGGGGGGGGCCCGGGAAAAACCCGGGGGCCCCCCCGGGGGGGGAAAAATTTTTGTTTTTGGGGGGGGGGTTTTTTGGGGGGGGGGTTTTTTTGGGGGGGCCCCCCCCAAAAAAAAAGGGGGCCCCAAAAAAATTTTTTTTGGGGGCCCGGGGTTTTTTTTTGGGGGGGTTTTTTTTTTTTGGGGGGGGGTTTTTTTCCCAGGGGGGCCCCGGGAACGGGGGGGGGGAAAAACGGTTTTTTTTAAAAAAAATTTTTTTTTAGAAAAAATTTTTTAAAAGGGGGGGGGCCCTTTTTTTTTTTTTAAAAGGGGGCCGGTTGGGGGGGGCCCCCTTTTTTGGGGGGGGGGTTTTTTTTTAAAAGGGGTTTTTTTTTAAAAGGGGGGTTTTTTTTTTTTTTAAAAAAACCCCCCGGGAAAAAGGGGCCCAGTTTTTGGGGGGGTTTTTTTTTTTTTTGGGGGGGGGGGGTGCTTTTTTTAAAAAATTTTTTTTTGGAAAAAAGGGGGGGGCCCCCCGGGGGGGAAACCCCCCCTTTTTTTGGGAACCCCCAAAAAATTTTTCCTTTTAAAAGGGGTTTTTTTTTGGGGGGGGGGGGGGTTGTTTTCCCTTTGGTTTCCCCCCCCCCGGGGGGGGGGAAAAGGGGAAATTTTTTGGGGGTTTTTAAAAAAATTTTTTTTTAAAAGGGGTTCCTTTTTTTTTTTGGGGAAAAGGGGCCCCTTTTTTTTTAAAAAAAAACCCCCGGGTTTTTGGGGCCAAAATTTTTTTTGGGGGAAAAATTTTTTTTTTTTTTGGGGAAAAATTTTTTTTTTTTTGGGGGGGAAAGGCCCCTCAAAAAAAAAAAAGGCCCGGGAAAAACCCCTTTTTAAAAAAGGGGGGGCCCCCAAAAACCCCGGGGGGGGGCCCAAACCCGGGGGGAAATTTTCTCCCGGGGGGGAAACCCCTTTTTGGGGGTTTTTTTTGGGGGGGGGGGAAAATTTTTTTTTTTGGGGGGTTTTGGCCCCTTTTTCCGGGGGAAAGGGCCCCCGGGAAAAAAAAGGGGGGAAAAAAAACCCCATTTCCCCGGGGGGGTTTGGGAAAAAATTTTGCTTTTTTGGGGGGTTTTGGTTTTTTGGGGGGAAAGGGGAATTCCCCCCCCCCCAAAAAAAAGGGGCCCCAAAAAAAAACCCCCAAAAAGGGGTTTTTTTTTTGGGTTGGGGGGGGTTTTTTTCCCAAAGGGGGGGGGAAAAAAAACCCCCCCCGGGGGGAAAAACCCCCCCCTTTTAAAAAAAAAAAAAGGGTTCCTTTTTTGGGGGGTTTTTAATTTTTTTTTTGGTTGGAGTTTTTTTTTTAAAAGGGGGGGGCCCCAAAAAAAGGGGGGGGCCCAAAAAAAGGAAAAGGGCCCCCCAAAAAAAAAAAGGGGGTTTTTTTAAAAAAAGGGGGGGGTTTTTTTGGTTTTGCTGGGGGGGGTTTTTTTTTAAAAGGGGCCCCCCCCTTTTGGGGGGAAAAAAACCCCCTTTTCCGGGGAAAAAAGGGCCCAAAAAGGGGGGTTTTTGGTTTTTTTTTTTTTGGGGGGGGGCCCCCCCCCCAAAAAAAAAAACCCAAAAAAATTTGGGAAAAAGGGGGTTTTTTTTTTTTTTGGGGGGTTTTTTTTTTTTTGGGAGTGAGAGGATTCCTTGCTCACAAAAGGGGGGGAAAAAAAAAACCCGGTTTTTTTAAAAAAAACCTTTTTTTGGGGGAAAAAGGGGGGGGTTTTGTTTTTTTTAGGGGGGTGTTTTTTTTTTGTTTTAAAGGGGGGGGGGGGGGGGGAAAAAACCAACGGGCCCGGGTTAAAAAAACCAAAAAATTTTTTTAAAAAAAGGGGGAGAGTTTTTTTTTAATTTTTTAGTTTTTTTCCCTTTGTTTTAAAGGGGTGGGGGGTAAAAGGGGGGGGCCCCCAAAAGGGAAAAACCCGGTTTTTTAAAAAAAAAGGGGGGGTTTTTGGGAAAAAGGGGGGTTTTTTTTTTTTGGGGGGGGTTTTTTTTTTTTTGGGGGGGGGAAAAAAAACCCCCCCCGGGGGGCCCCAAAGGGAAAAAAAAGGGGGAAAAAGGGGGGGGTTTTTTGGGAAAAACCGGGGGGTTTTTTTTTAAGGGGGGGGGCTTTTTTTTAAAAAGGGGGGGCCCCCCAAAAATTTGGGGGCCCAAAAACCCCCCCCTTTTCCAAATTTAAAAAAAGGGGGTTTTTTTTTGGGGGGTTTTTAATTTTTTTTTTGCTTTTAGCTGGAGTTTTTAAAAAGGAAAAAATTCCCCCGGGGCTCACAAAAAAAAATTTTGGGGGGGGACAAAGGGGCGTTTTTTTTCCCCAAAAGGGGGGGGTCCCTCAGTGGCTACTATACAAGCGTCAACATCAAGGTTCCTGGAGTTAAACCGGGGGCTGCAGTCTATTTTTGGATGATTGCTGGTTAGAGTTTCCTTTGCTTTTAGCTGGAGTGACAGGATTCCTTTCTCACACAAGTGGGGTGGTGGACCCAAAGCGATCAGGTCCTCTGTGGCTACTATACAAGTGGCAACAACAAGATTCCTGGAGTTAAACCAGGGGCTGTAGTCTATTTTTGATGATTGCTGGTTAGATTTTTCTTTGCTTTTAGCTGGAGGAAGGATTCCTTGTCCACACAAGTGGGGAGCCAAAGCATCAGGTCCTCAGTGGCTAACACAAGGCCAACAGGTTCCTGGAGTTAAACCAGGGGCTGCAGTCTATTTTTGGATGATTGCTGGTTAGAGTTTTCTTTGCTTTTAGCTGGAGTGAGAGGATTCCTTGCTCACACAAGTGGGGGGGACCCAAAGCGATCAGGTCCTCAGTGGCTACTACACAAGTGGCAACAGCAAGTTCCTGGAGTTAAACCAGGGGCTGCAGTCTATTTTTCGATAATTGCTGGTTAGAGTTTTATTTGCTTTTAGCTGGAGTGAGAGGATTCCTTGCTCACACAAGTGGGGGGGGTCCCAAAGCGATCAGGACCTCAGTGGCTACTACACAAGTGGCAACAAGGTTTCTGGAGTTAAACCATGGGCTGCAGTCTAGTTTTTGATAATTGCTGGTTAGAGTTTTCTTTGCTTTTAGCTGGAGTGAGAGGATTCCTTGCTCACACAAGTGGGTGGGGGACCCAAAGTGATCAGGTCCTCAGTGGCTACTACACAAGCAGCAACAACAAGTTTCCTGGAGTTAAACCAGGGGATACAGTCTACTTTTGGATGATTGCTGGCTAGCAGTTTCTTTGCTTTTAGCTGGAGTGAGAGGACTCCATGCTCACACAAGTGGTGGGAGGGGACTCAAAGCGATCAGGTCCTCAATGCCTACTACACAAACGACAACAACAATGTTCCTGGAGTTAAACCAGGGGCTGCAGTCTATATTTGGATGATTGCTGGTTTGAGTTTTCTTTGTTTTTAGCTGCAGTGAGGGTATTCCTTGCTCCCACAGTGGAGGGTGGGGTGACCAAAAGCAATCAGGTCATCAGTGGCTACTACGCAAGCGGCAACAAGATTCCTGGAGTTAATCCAGGGGCTGCAGTCTATTTTTGGATGATTCCTGGTTAGAGTTTTTTTTTTGCTTTTAGCTGAAGTGAGAGGATTCCTTGCTGACACAAATGGGGGAAGACCCAAAGCAATCAGGTCCTCAGTGGCTACTACACAAGCGGCAACAACAAGGTTCCTGGAGTTAAACCAGGGGCTGCAGTCTTGTTTTAGATGATTGCTGGTTAGAGTTTTCTTTGCTTTTAGCTGGAGTGAGAGCATTCCTTGCCCACAAAAGTGGGGGGGAGGGCCCAAAGCGATCAGGTCCTCGGTGGCTACTACACAAGCAGCAACAACAAGGTTCCTGGAGTTAAACCAGGGGTGGCAGTCTATTTTTGGATGATTGCTGGTTAGAGTTTTCTTTGCTTTTAGCTGGAATGAGAGGATTCCTTGCTCACACAAGTGTTGGGGGGGACCCAAAGCGATCAGGTCCTCAGTGGCTACTACACAAGTGACAACAACAAGGTTCCTGAAGTTAATCCAGGGGCTGAAGTCTAGTTTTGGATGATTGCTGGTTATAGTTTTCTTTGCTTTTAGCTGGAATGAGAGGATTCCTTGCTCACAGAAGTGGGGTCGGGACCCAAAGCGATCAGGTCCACAGTGGCTACTACACAAGTGGCAACAACAAGGTTCCTGGAGTTGAACCAGGGGCTGGAGTCTATTTTTGGATTATTGCTCTTTAGAGTTTTCTTTGCTTTTAGCTGGAATGAGAGTACTCCTTACTCACACAAGTGGAGGGTGTATCCCAAAGTGATTAGGTCCTCAGTGGCTACTGAACAAGTGGCAACAACAAGGTTCCTGGAGTTAAACCAGGGGCTGCATTCTATTTTGGATGATTACTGGTTAGTGCTTTCTTTGCCTTTAGCTGGAGTGACAGGATTCCTTGCTCACACAAGTAGGGGGGAACCCTAAGCGATCAGGTCCTCAGTGGCTACTACACAATGGCAACAACTAGGTTCCTGGAGTTGAAGCAGGGGCACGGATCTATTTCTGGATGATTGCTGGTTGGGGATTTTCTTTCCTTTTAGCTGGTGGCAGGGAGGTTCCTTGCTTACAAGGTGTGGGGGCCATAATGATCAATTCTCGAGTGGCTACACACACAATGGGCAACAGCACCAAGGTTTCTGTGGAGTTAAACCAGGAGCTGGGGAGATCTATTTTTGATGATTGCTGGTTAGGTTTTCTTTGCTTTTAAATGGGTGAAGTTCCTTACTCACTGAAGCCAGGGAAGACCCAAAGTGACGGGTTCCTCAGTGGCTACTACACAAGTGGCAACAAGGTTTCTGGATTTAAACCTGGAGCTGCAGTCTAGTTTTGGATAATTGCTGGTTAGAGTTTTCTTTGCTTTTATCTGGAGTGAGAAGATTCGTTGCTCACACAATTGGGGGGAGACCCAAAGCGATCAGGTCCTCAGTGGCTACTACACAAGCGGCAACAACAAGGTTTCTGGAGTTAAACCAGGGGCTGCAGTCTATTTTTGGATGATTGCTGGTTAGAGATTTCTTTGCTTTTAGATGGAGTGAGAGGATTCCTTGCTCACAGAAGTGGGGGGCGGGACACAAAGCGATCAGGTCCTCAGTGGCTACTACACAAGTGGCAACAACAAGGTTCCTGGAGTTAAACCAGGGGCTGCAGTCTATTTTTGGATGATTGCTGGTTAGAGTTTTCTTTGCTTTTAGCTGGAGTGAGAGGATTCCTTGCTCACACAAGTAGGGGGGGCCCAAAGAAATCAGGTCCTCACTAAGCTTACTACACAACCTGCAACTTAACAAGATTCCTGGAGTTAAACCAGGGGATGCCAGATCCTATTTTGGATGATTGGTAGTTTAGAGTTTTCTTTTGCTTTAAGCTGGGGTAGGAGGATTCGTACTCACTGCAACTGTGTGTGTGGGGTGGAAGAGATCAGGTCCTCACTGGCTACTACACAACCTGCAACAACAAGATTCCTGGAGTTAAACCAGGGGCTACAGTCTATTTTTGGATGATTGCTGGTTAGAGGTTTCTTTGCTTTTAGATGGGTAGGAGGATTCGCCTCACACAAGTGATAGAGGGAGAGGGACTCAGCGTCAAGGTCCTCAATAGCTGCTACAGGCGGCTTAACAGCAGGTTACAGGTTAAACCAGTGGGTGCAGTCTAGTTTTGGATGATTGCTGGTTGGGGGTTCTTTTGCTTTCCAGCTGGAGTGGGAGGATTCCATTCTCACTACAAGTGGGGAAAAAAAAAAAAAAAAAAAAAAAAAAAAAAAAAAAAAAAAAAAAAAAAAAAAAAAAAAAAAAAAAAAAAAAAAAAAAAAAAAAAAAAAAAAAAAAAAAAAAAAAAAAAAAAAAAAAAAAAAAAAAAA
>NC_056746.1:810399598-810404598 GCF_019279795.1 Protopterus annectens
ATGAGGTTTAAGGGATACCATCTCATTCATGCCCTTCCCTTTATGTGCTCCCAATCTCAAGATCCAGCATAGTTCTGCTTCTTCTGTTTTGTTGACAATGTCACCCATCCTGGGGGTTATATATTCCTGATGTAACACTTGGAACCAAAACTCATGTGAAGGATCTGTGGCCAAAATGTGCTTAGCTAAGGCGCTACTATCATCATTTCTATTCACACAATAATAGTGGTCTCTGATTCGTTCACGCAGGGAGCGGTTCGATTTTCCCACATAGTAACAAAAACATTTCACACAGTGCGCCACATATAAGATGTTCCTACTGTTGCAATCTGTGTCCACTCTGATGTCCCAGAGTCTGCCACTGTCCGGATGTTTAAAGAAATGTGAGGTGTCGATGTACTGACACTGTAGACACCTACCACATTTCTTGGTTCTCTCTAGCCCTGTCTTGGCTGGAAATGGACGGAAATCAGTCCCCAATGCTTGACAGAGAGTCCGTTTCAAGTTAGGCATGTTACTGAAAGCAAATCTAGGACAAGTACCTACAATCCCTTTGGTTTTCTCATCAGCCATGAGTATATTCCAATTGTTCCTAATTGCTCGTTGAAGGATGTTCGTGTTGGCACTATAAGGTAGCACAACCGATTCAATGTTAACTCTATCATTCTTCCTTCTGCTTACATGTGCAGCATCTGAGAAATATGGTTGTGCTCGGTCTGCACGTTGAGATCTCATGCTGTCATAAACCAAACTGACTTCACTCTCATTATAACCCCGTGTGGCTAAACCATATTTCAGTTGCGCTAATTCTGTTACAAAGTCTTGTTCCTTACTTGACATTCTTGATAGCCTCATGGCCTGTCCTTTAATTATGTTGCCAAAGATATGGGGACTATGCATGCTTGTTCTATGTAAATACGAAGGCTGGTAACATGCCTTTCTATGTACAGAGGTCAGTATAGATCCATTGGATCTGGACACGTTCACATCTAGGTAATCGATGTTTCGGAGTGAATAACTCATTGTGAGTTTAATGAAGGAGCTGGAGTTATTGAGTGTGTTGTGAAAATCATTCAACAGTTCAATCGGCCCCTCCCAAATAAAAAAGAGGTCATCTACAAACCTTTTGTAATACTTGATGTGTGGATCTCCAATGATGTATCTGGTTTCAAATTCAGCCATCACCAGATTGGCGTAGCTATTAGCACAGCTTGTGCCCATCGCCACACCATTCATCTGTCTGTAGCAGTTGTTGTTGAACAAGAAGACATTATTTTCCAACACAAGTTCTGTCAAAAAGCATAGAAAATCCGCTTTTGTTATCATACAGTTACTGTTCATGAGAAAGGAGTGCAGGTATTCAATCCCTTGTGGATTCGGTATGCACGTGAACAGTGAAACCACATCCATGGTGACAAAAAATGTGGTGTCTGTTAGGGCCAAACCATTTGTTGCCACATATAGGCTTCTCAGAAACTGCTCAGTGTCACGTAAAACACACTCATAGCTCTCTAAAAACCCCTTCAATTCTTTGTCCAGAAATATGGAAATGGGCGGCGTTATCCAGCCCGAGCCAGAGACAATGGGTCTGAAATCTGGAGTTGTCAAATTCTTGTGAATTTTAGGAAGTCCACTGAT
The DNA here is from genome assembly GCF_019279795.1 of Protopterus annectens. Taxonomy (NCBI): domain Eukaryota; kingdom Metazoa; phylum Chordata; order Ceratodontiformes; family Protopteridae; genus Protopterus; species Protopterus annectens. The sequence continues at coordinate 810,401,237 of NC_056746.1, forward strand.
GGTGGGGATAAGGGGACATTCAACTGAAAAATATTGATAGAGATTCTCATCTATCAGACGCATGTCTTTGCATTCCTTGAGAGCATTCATTATACGTGTTTGCATGGCATAAATCTCTTGAAGTTGTATTATCTCATATGACTCAATGTTGAGTAGTTGGTTCATTTTTGAAATGTAATATTCAGTATCTAGAACCACTACAGGGCCTCCCTTGTCTGCTGCACGTATTGTGATATCATTGTTTTTCCTCAAACTGATGATGGCATCATACTCATCTGATGTTAAGTTACTGGGCATCCTGTTCGTAAAATTATTAAACTCAGTATAGATCTGAGATTCCACTGCCTTAACAAATACTTCCAAGTTGGCCTGTAGATGTGGAGTATAAAGGCTTCTTTTCTTAAAAATATGATGTGTGGAAGGTGATTCAATGTTCCCATCCGCATTATATATAAGTTTCAATGCAATTCTGCGTGTAAACAGTCTCACGGAAAGCAGTGCTTGACTGATATCCATACTTCTAGTGGGTATAAAAGAGAGGCCTTTCTCAAGTAAATTTTTCTCTGAAGGAGATAGAGAATAACTGGAAATATTGTGTACTAGCGAATGGGTTGCCAAAGTGTCTGTAGTGTTGTCTGTTGTTGTAAATGAGGGGGGTCTTTCTTCTTGGTCACCCGATTGGTGTCTAGCTCCAACGGACGCTTCCTCCCCGCTCGTATGGGTAATGGAAAATCTGTCATCTGCTGCATATCTAGCTGTATCTTTCTTCTCACTGCTCCCGATAAGGTGGATGCAGGAGCCGGATCCTGCTTGGTCTTGGTAACAGGAAAAACAACCATGGCTTCATTCGGTGTAGTGTATACCGAGCCCGCTTCTCGAGGAGAAGTTATATTGCCAGGTAAAGCACTGTCCAAAATTGGATCTACATTCTCTGGTAATGTGACCTCAGATGACGGCCTGCCTATTGACACAGGCTCTGGTTGTATCCTGTTCTGAGGCATCATAGATGTATAGTGACTGTCCCTAGAATTGCGTTGGACAAAATTGCCCCTATGGCTCTGTTGTCCTTGTGATTGATTATTGGATCTCACTCTGTTGTTAGCTGAATTCTCAGCTAATCGATCAGTAGTGTATGTATTCCTTGGCCAACTCTGTTGTTAGCTGAATTCTCAGCTAATCGATCAGTAGTGTATGTATTCCTTGGCCATACAAACACATGGTTGTTTGCAAAATCAAAAGAATCACGTGCTAGTTTCTTGCGCTTATTGTTCAGAAGGTTCTTTTCATACCTCAAGATGCGGTCCATAAGTTCATGCATATATATGTCTGTATCGTCCGCCCCATAGTTCTCAATTAATTTGTTCTGTGACTCCAATATTTTACTCCTCAGATCATTTTCAATGGGGTGAAAAAAATCAATGAGTAGTTGTATGTATTCTTTACTTGCCTTCAGATTAATCTGTTGCCACCTAGCCAATAACGCTGGATATGTTTCACCATAGGTAGGCATGGTTAAGATCCTCAGGCCTCGGGGTATGACACCCGTGTTCAAGCAGGCCTCCATATGGAACCTTTGAGCTGTTAATCTTTTAAACTTATAAAGGTCATTTTCTATATCCTTTTTCAGATTTCTTATCACTTGCTCGGTTCGAGCATCGAACTCAGAGTCAATAACTTCTATGCTACCGTCGGTCACGAACAATGGATTGTTGTTTTCCTCCAAAAAATTCTTCAAACGTGTATGTGCTGAATCCGACATGGCATTAAGCGACCCTTGTTCATTGCAAGCTCCTTCCATAATCCACAGTGTCAAATATATCAAAAAACACCCAAAGACCGTGAATGAGTATAAAAATCAACCAAGAAATCCAAATGTGGAAGGAGCTGTTGCCACTCAATCGTGGATGTGAAAAATAACCACAATTGTCCCAACGACTGAAACTGAAAAATATAGTAAAATGTACAGGTACAAAACAAATATAGACTTAATCCTCTGGTAGGCCCGTGTCAGATGATATATCAAGAAGACTTTGGCATCAAAAACAAGTTTATTATGAGCGCTTTCGCGGTGAACCACACTGCTTCTTCAGATATTTTAAAACAAAAATAAAATCAAAGCCACTTTACATAGCAGTACAGATTCAAACACAGCCAATAAAACCTTTCTTAAAAAGCATGTGGTACCTAGATCAGAGCCATAGCCCCTCCCCATTAGGCTCCAATTAAAAAGCAGTTACACCAGATAATGATGCTCTAGTTAAAAAACTTGTGGTTGAAAACTCATAAAAACTTAACAATAACAACTAATTCAAGTATTCAGTTCTTAATAACCTGAGACTGTTAAAACTGCATCTCTGTCACCATATTATATGCAGAAGCAAAATATAGTTTAGCTTAAACAAAAAAGTAACAAAAAGGATGCATAACACATTTAACATCACATTCTGTCACAAGCACTTGAGTTCCAAACCATCACAAAGTCTCCCAAAAGATATAAAAACAAACATTAATCCTGTGGGTCACATATGCATGAAAAATGCAATAAATCATATTCAAAAGAAAGAATATAACTCAATGTTACCTTAACAAGCTCGACATAAGGAGACTAAAAACATCTAAGGCTCCCTTTTACGCATAGCATACCAGGAAATAAAGACTATTGTTAACCCCGTGAATCACAGGCAAACCCCTGTGCATGGAAGAGGCGTGGAATCATATTCAAGAACGGGGACATAGCCCCATGCTACCGTGGTCCACTCCGTTTGAGAAGTATTAAAATCAAAACAGTCAAAGCTCCCTGTCACCAGAGCCTGTGTCAATAGGCAGGCCGTCATCTGAGGTCACATTACTAGAGAATGTAGATCCAATTTTGGACAGTGCTTTACCTGGCAATATAACTTCTCCTCGAGAAGCGGGCTCGGTATACACTACACCGAATGAAGCCATGGTTGTTTTTCCTGTTACCAAGACCAAGCAGGATCCGGCTCCTGCATCCACCTTATCGGGAGCAGTGAGAAGAAAGATACAGCTAGATATGCAGCAGATGACGGATTTTCCATTACCCATACGAGCGGGGAGGAAGCGTTCGTTGGAGCTAGACACCAATCGGGTGACCAAGAAGAAAGACCCCCCTCATTTACAACAACAGACAACACTACAGACACTTTGGCAACCCATTCGCTAGTACACAATATTTCCAGTTATTCTCTATCTCTTTCAGAGAAAAATTTACTTGAGAAAGGCCTCTCTTTTATACCCACTAGAAGTATGGATATCAGTCAAGCACTGCTTTCCGTGAGACTGTTTACACGCAGAATTGCATTGAAACTTATATATAATGCGGATGGGAACATTGAATCACC
>NC_056746.1:810717098-810832098 GCF_019279795.1 Protopterus annectens
GGCAATTTCAACTACCCCACCATTAACTGGGAAAACTACTCATGTACCAACTATTTTGCTCAAAGTTTTCTGGAATTCATAAATTCCAATGCCTTGGATCAACTTACTCACACTCCCCACCAGGGGCAGAAATATCCTAGACCTAGTCATTACCAACATGGTCAACCGGTGTTCCACACAAGAGGTCAGTTCCTCATTGGTCAGATCCAACCACAAGCTAATCACACCAGATATCCACATCCCGCCCCCACACCCAATTAGGGAAACCACAGTAAAACATTTCTCCAAAGCCAACTTCATGCTTCTTAAGACAGAAGTGGCAAACTTCAGGACACCCATGCAGATGGGCAATAGAGGTATGACTGCTGAATCCTACACAAATGCACTTTATAAGCACTTACATGAATGTATCGATCATGCAATCCCTAACAGAACCAAGATGCTATCCTCCAAAAAAGGAAGCCAATCTGGTGGTCCCCTGCCATAAACAAACTCTACAACAGAAGAAAGAAACTTTTGCAAAAAAGAGTAAGATCCCATGATTGGAGGAACTCCCTGGTCAGCCTCAGTAAAAAGCTGAGATCCCTCATAAAATCCTCCAAAGCTAGTTACGAAAACAAAATTGCCACTGATTCTAAAGACAACCACAAAGCATTCTATAGCTATGTCAAGAATCTCAATGGCAACACTCAGATCTGCTCTGAGTTACAGCACAATGGCACTAAATATACAGAACCAATTGATATTGCTAACATCCTGGCAGATAGGTTCAGTGCTAACTTTACCCCCCTCTCACCCTCCTAAAGGGCCCATCTCTTGCAAAGTTCCTGTAATCACGGCTACACATGTAAAAACCACGCTCTCGAAAGCCAAGAACACAGCATCCATGGGACCTGACAACATCCCAGGCTGCATTCTACACAAACTACAGAACGAACTGGCACCCCACCTAAGTACCATGTTCAACCATAGCCTCACCTCAGGCTTTGTGCCCACTGAATAGCGCACAGAGACAGTTATCTCACTCCACAAAGGTGGAGCCACCACGGACCCCGGGAACTGCCGCCCCATTAGCCTGACGAGCCTGGTCTGCAAGGCTATGGAATGTATCATCATGGAATTTATAAACAATGACATTGGTAATCTCCAAACTCTGGACCCTACCCAGTTCAGGCTTGTAAAAGGCAGATCATGTCTACTAAACCTGATAGACTTCTTTGAAGCAGTCACCAAAGCCGTAGATGAGAGTAAGGGGGTTCACACAGCCTCTCTAGATCTGGCCAAGGCTTTCGACACCACCGCTCACTCTAGAATTATAGATAAACTCACTAAACTAGGTATAAATCCCTATGTCACAAGATGGGTTGCCAACTGGCTCACTGACAGAACCCACACTGTGAAAGTAGCAGACTCCAAATCCGACTTCAGACCAGTGACAAGTGGAGTACCACAGGGTTCAGTCCTGGGTCCTGTCCTGTTTGGAATCTACTTCTCAGAAGTACAGGCTAACACAGAAGGTCTTTGGCTAATGAAGTTCTCAGATGACTGCAAACTAGGAGCCATTATCAAAACACCTAACGATGTAGACATCCTACAAAAGGGCCTCACTGAGACAGATGCCTGGTGTCAAAGCCATGGCTTCAAGCTCAATGCCAAAAAGTGCATTGTCATTCCTTTTAGTAAAAACTCTGTACCCATGAAATACCACATAGGCGGTAGTCTACTTAACACTGAAAGTGTGATAAGAGACCTTGGGACACAGGTGGACAGTAATCTCTCCTTTGATAATCACATCGCCACAGTAGTCAGGAAATCCTTCCATGTGGCACACTTCATCACAAAAGGTTTCTCATCCAGGAAAAAAAGAGGTCATTGTTCCCCTCTACTCCTCACTCATCAGACCCATTATAGAGTACAACATCCCTTTTGGTATGTACCTCACAAGACATCTACAACAACTAGAAAGGTCGCAGAAATACCTCACAAAGAGGATTACCGGCCTCAAACAGATGCCCTATGCAGACCGTCTCAAATAACTCCAGCTTTACTCCGTAGCATATCACCTACTCAGAGGTGATCTCTGCCTAACATACAAAGCTATGTCAAATACAGAGCTGTTGGACATGCTCCACTTAAAGAAATCCCAATCCCTATGAACTACATGCTCTACGGACCTAAACCTTGTCACCACAATAAACAGAACACGCTGGAGGGATAGATTCCTGCCCCAGAGACTTCCCATACTCTGGAACAAACTACCTATCTATATCAAACAAAGCTCCTCATTAGCACTCTTCAAGAAAAATCTTGATGATTGGATGGGATATAGGAAATTCACCCCGGGGATCACTTTTGTGGCTCTGCTTGATAGGGGCACAGGAAAATAATTTTCTTGGGTGACAAAAGCCAGGGCATCGTTTGGCTAGGCTTATATAGGCCCTAGGGCCAATAGCCTAGTACCTACCTATGAACCAATACTGTGTCTGGACTGAGTTTGGCCTTTAACAATGTGTCTTGACATTACCTGCTCTGGATTATGTGCAGAGGCTGTAACACTTTGCCCTTATACCTGCAGAAATGTCACTAGATTTGTTTTCAAATACAATCAGCTACTGCTGTTTCCACTAAGGTCTTTGACAGCTATAGTACATTACTCCATGATGCCCTATATACACTTCTACACAAACATATACACACAGGTGTGCCTGATAGGCTCAGACAAATACCCTCCAGAAAATAGAAACCACAACAGTATATGTCATAGGCTTGCTAGTATAATTAAGATTCCCTGTTTGTTACCTTTGCATTCATTGCTTGAATCTAATTGAGTTCTGACTGAAAGTGCTACTGAAACAACTCAAGATATAAATTGATAAGTATATTTTTGGCACTTTTTTCCAAAGTTCTACAGTATTCTAATTGCTTTTGCTTGATTGATTTAGATCATATTTGCTGGCTTCTGATCTGTGTTGAAAGTGTTATTTTTCCGAGATGATTTTTCCCCCACCCTGCACTCCCTATTGATGTTTTCTTTTTATACTTGGTGGCTTTGCAATTGCCCGCCCCTACTGTATATTTGATCTGTGACACTCATCTCAGTCTAGTGTCTTTAAAAAAAAAAATGTTTTTTTGTACTTTATTCATCTGCTTACTGTGTTTGTGTTTCTTCCTACTTTATTATTTATTTTGCTCTTGCTGCCTGTTCTTAAAAGTACTTAATAGCATTTATTCTGCTGCATTTATTACTGCTTGTTAGTAGCCGATTAAATTGTAACTGTTATTCTAAGCCTTTGGATTACGCACTTGGGCTTTAGACCAGTTGTTTCACATAAGGAAGGTTTGTGGTCTGCACTGTTGTGGCAGGACAGGAAGCTTACATCTTTCTGAGTTGGGAGTTGCTGATTGAAGGCTTAGTGTCTGCTCTAAAGTGTATTAGTTCCAGTTTTTTTACATTAAGAAGGCGTGGTCTGCATTCTTGTGGGAGGCTGGATTCTGCCCTTCTGAGCTGGGAATTTCTGGTCACAGGCTTATTGTGCCTGCTTATTTGAACTGTTTCTTTCTGAAAATGGTGCGCCTTGTTGCTGCAGCATAGACCAGATTCAGGCCTGCTGAACCTAGATTTGTTTGTATAACTTGAACACTGACCCAGGCCATCTTTTTTTAGAGAAAGTTCCCCTGCACCCTAGCAGCAGGAGTGTGCATTTAGAACTTGTCTGTTTGAAGACTGCTGGAGCAGGGCTCAGTTTTGAGCTTTTTTCTGGTTAATTGGGTAACTTGCTTAAATCAGTTATTCGTTTTCTATTATGTTATATATATAAAAAAATGCATTCTATTCATCTGCTTTTACTGTATTTGTGTTTCTTCCTACTTTATTGGCATTGATCTGAGATATATAACAATAAGTATCCTTTTCTGTGCATTTAAAGAGTTTTTTTGATTGCATCTACTTTATTTTCTAAAAAAAAAAAACAAAAAAAAAAATACTTGTTTCCCACCTTTCTGAGCTAGTATAGTCCAGTTTTCAGGTTAAGTGCTGAATTCAGGGCTGTGTTACAAACCTCTGTGTTTGCCCATACCTTACCTGGATAGAAGAAAGTTTCTCTGTTCACCTGTGAGAGAGAGGAGCTTTGAGCAGCCTATCTGTCCCTGGAGGAGTGGTTTTAGCCCAGAAATTAGTAGTTTATTGGCCATTTTGGGCTAATTTCTATCTCTTTCATTTCCCTGCTGTAAATACTGCATTTGCCCGGTTTTGCATGCCAGGCAGCGCCGGTTAGCTAGGGTAAAACTATTCCCGACTCCACAAAGTCTCCTCATCAAATTTTCCCTTGGAACTAGACAAACTTTCAACTTAAGCACTGAAGCCATTCATTTCTCAGCCCAGCACTTGCTCAAAACTCATAGCAAGCACTTACAAACCCTAGCACTAGACCCTCCTATACAACCTTACCAGCCATTCAGTAAAACAGTTCACTGTACCTATCCAGGCATGTCCAAAGGGCAGTTTCAGGTGTACTCTCCAGTCCAACTGGTGAATCTGGGCATTTTGAGGCAATGTTACAACTGCCTCATGTACACAGACAACCCTCTCCTCCTACCACCAAACACTAATACGTGTGAGAGATGCAATTATACAGCCAAACTGGAGGCTAAGCTCTCTCAACCCAAGGCTGGATCAGACAGTCAATAGGAGAAGGGAAATACTTGCATCACACCACCAGTCTCACATAGACCCATTAAACCAGCACCGGCAAAAACACACAAATACACAAAAACATACTCGGAGGCTCTAAATAAAAATCTGAAAAAGCAACACAGACCTCCAAAGCAGACATCCAAGCAATCTTCACCCCCCCAACACAAATCATGAAACACATACTTCACAAAACCAGTGTGCCATGCAATCACAGCCCTTAAGGCAAAATAACATACCCAACATACTAGTAATAGGTGACTCTATAGTTAGGCACACTGACGTCCCACTCACTAGGCTGAATAAGGAGAAGGTTACTGTTAGCTGCCTGTCGGGTGCCAGGATCCACCACATAACACAAGCACTCAGGTCACACCAGAACAAGTGCAAATATGACTCTGTCATTGTCCATGCTGGTGTGAATGACCTGAGATGTACCTCCCTGGACTATATGAAAAGAGACATGGAAGAGCTCTCTGATCTTGTAGCCCAGGCTGGTATGACCCTGACTCTGAGTAGCATCCTGCCCTCACCAAGAATGACACCACAGTATAAAGAAAAAATTATTAATTTCAACAATTAGCTAAGTTTCTGGTGTCATTCAAAGGGGATCCAGTGTCTGTCTGCCTGGGATAACATGCTCGACAAGCCACGCTGCTTCGCTAGAGACGGCTTGTACCGGTCACCCTTAGGCTTTCAAATACTGGCCAAGGCTCTTGCCACCCCCATAGTGCCTTTTTTAAATGACTCTGTCATTGTCCATGCTGGTGTGAATGACCTGAGATGTACCTCCCTGGACTACATGAAAAAGAGACATGGAAGAGCTCTCTGATCTTGTAGCCCAGGCTGTTATGACCCTGACCCTGAGTAGCATCCTGCCCTCACCAAGAATGATACCACAGTATAAAGAAAAAAAGATCAATTTCAACAATTAGCTAAGTTTCTGGTGTTATTCAAAGGGGATCCAGTGTCTGTCTGCCTGGGATAACATGCTCGACAAGCCACGCTGCTTTGCTAGAGATGGCTTGCACCTGTCACCCTTAGGCTTTCGAATACTGGCCAAGGCTCTTGCCACCCCCATAGTGCCTTTTTTAGGCAAGGCTCAAAAGACAAACCCACCACCATAAATAACACAAGTAACAAAAAACTGAGAGTAATGCTACTCAATGCCAGAAGTCTAAACCTCAAAATGCACGCACTCGAGGCACTCCTCAGTATGAAGAAAATCGATATATGTGCAGTAACAGAAACCTGGTTTAAGGCTCCAGAGAGCACCCAAGCATTACCAGGCTACAACTCATACCATACATTTCAGCCACAGAACCTGGACCGAAATACAAAAGGCAGGGGCATATCCATATTCATCAAGGATACCCACACCTCCAGGTTAGTGGCACAGCCCGATGCTTCAGAGATCATCCACGTGCAACTAACAACGGGCAAAACTGCAATTCAAATTGTAGCTTGCTACAGATCACCCATCATGTCCCAGGACCCACATTCCACATTTCTGGATACACTGGGAAATATAAAAGTCCTACCAAACACCCTAATATTGGGTGATTTCAATTACCCAAACATTAATTGGGAGAACTACTCAAGTACTAACTCCCTTGCCCAACATTTCCTAGAATTTATAAACTCAAATGCCCTGGATCAACTGGTCAACATTCCCACTAGAGGTGACAACATATTGGACCTGGTCATCACCAACATGGGCGACCGGTGCTCCACACCGAAGGTCAACCCCTCACTGGTTAGATCTGACCCTGAACAAATCACTTTGGATATCCACATTCCGCCCCCACCCCGGACAAGGAAACCACAGTGAAAAACTTTTCAAAAGCAAACTTCATGTTACTTAAGACCGAGGTGGAAAGTTTCAAAGCCCCCATGCTAAAGGATAACATTGTCAAAGCTGCAAAATCCTTTACTAATGCACTGTACGGGCACCTACAAGAATGCACGAATCATGCTATCCCATGGAAAACCAAGACTCACTCCTCCAAGAAAAGGAAACCAGTCTGTGGACCCCTGCCATAAACAAGCTATACAATAGAAGGAGGAAACTAGTACAGAAAAGAGTAAAATCCCAAAGAAGGGAAGACATCCCTGATCAGTATCAGCAAGAAACTACGATCCTCATAAAATCATCCAAGGCGGGTTTCAAAAGAAAAATTGCCAAGGACGCCAAAGATAACCACAAGGCATTCTTTAGCTATGTCAAGAATATAAGTGGCAATGCTCAGATCTGCTCGGAATTAGTGCAGAATAGTACAAAATACACTGAACCGACCGATATTGCCAACATCCTGGCAGACAGGTTCAGCGCAAACCTCATCCCCCTCTCACCCCCAAAAGGGCCCATAACCATACCAGAAGAATGTAGATCTCCTGAAATCACAGACACTCAGGTTAAAACAGCCCTCTCCAAAGCCAAAAACACAGCATCAATGGAACTGGACGGTGTCCCAGGCTGTGTCCTACATGAGCTCAAAGATGAACTAACCCCCTCACCTAAACACACTGTTCAAACTCAGCCTCTCCACAAGTTATGTACCCATAGAGTGGCGCACAGCAACGGTTATTCCGCTCCACAAAGGTGGAGCCACAACAAACCCAGGGAACTATCACCCTATAAGCCTGACTAGCTTGGTCTGCAAGGCTATGGAGCACATAATCATGGAACTCATTAACAGAGACATTAGGAACCTCCAAACACTGGACCCTACCCAGTTCGGCTTTGTTAAGGGCAGATCATGCCTCCTAAACCTGGTGGACTTCTTTGAGACAGTTACCAAGGCTATAGACGAGGGAAAGGTGGTATATACAGCCTACCTAGACCTCGCAAAGGCCTTTGACACCATTCCCCATTCTGGTATTATAGACAAGCTCACCAGCCTGAACATAAACTCCTACATCACAAGATGGGTTGCCAGCTGGCTCACGGATGGAACCTACATGGTAAGAGTTGTGGGAGCTAGGTCTGACTCTAAACCGGTTACAAGTGGTGTTCCCCAGGGCTCAGTCCTAGGACCCCTTTTGTTCGGCATATACTTCTCAGAAGTACAGGCAAGCACAGGAGGACTATGGCTGACCAAGTTCGCAGACGACTGCAAACTAGGGGCTATAATTGACTCTCCGGCTGACACAGACATCCTCCAAAAGGGTCTCACTGAGATGGACACCTGGTGTCAAAATCATGGCCTCAAGATAAATGCCAAAAAGTGCATAGTCATCCCCTTTGGAAAAAAACAAAGTACCCACAAACTACCACATAGGTGGTAGTCCCCTAAATACGAAAGACATACTAAGGGATTTGGGGACCCAAGTAGATAGCAAACTCTCCTTTGATAATCACATTGCCAAAGTGGTTAGAAAATCCTTCTACGTGGTACACCTTATCACAAAAGGGTTCGCATCCAGATCAAAAGAGGTCATTGTGCCTCTTTACTCATCGCTCATCAGACCCATCATAAAGTACAACGCCCCATTTGGGATGTATCTTACAAGATACCTGAAACAGCTGGAAAGACCACAGAAGTACCTCACCAAGAGGATCACTGGCCTCAAACAGATGCCCTATGCAGCTCGACTGAAGGAACTCCAGCTGTACTCTGTTGCCTACTGCCTACTCAGAGGTGATCTCTGCCTGATATACAAGGCCATGTCCAACCCAGAACTGATCGACATGCTCCACCTAAAGAAAAGCTTATCCCCTTGAGCCACATGCTCTAGGGATCTAAACCTCACCACAACAATAAATAGGACGTGCTGGAGGGATAGATTCCTGTCACAGAGACTTCCCTTGCATTGGAACAAGATTCCAATCTGCATTAGGCAGAGCTCCTCACTAACACTCTTCAAGAGAAACCTTGATGAGTGGATGGGAAACTGAAAGTTTATCCCTGGTATCATTTCAGTGGCTCTGCTGGACAGAGGCACAGGGAACTAATCTAAGGGGTGGCGAAAACCAACACATTCTGGCTAGGCTTATAAATGCCTTCGGGCAGATAGCCTAGTACCTACCTATGAACCTCTGAACCTGTAACTACATTACACAGTAAGTGAAAGAACCTGCTGTTTAAAAATACAACACTGGGAAAGCAGGTGTGGAAGGCAACTCTCCTCAGCATAAAAATGCAAATAAGACACTTTCAAGAACCCATACATTAAGCCTTTCATATCCAGGGATAACCAGAGGGATTTTTTCATTTACATCTGCAAACTGATATAACCCAGTTGTAGTTGAATCCAGTTGTGTATGTTAGTGCACACACTGATCCAGTGTAACTTCCAAACCTGCTAGCAGACATGTTTGGCTGATAAGAGTGCCTCCTGCCACCACCACACCTAGTACCAACCATGTGGGAGACATCACCTCTGAGCTGTAATATTTACAAAGAGAAAGTTATCACCACCGTCTGCAAGACTAGGAGCACAGTCTCCATGGCACCAGATGGAATTCCAGCCTTGCTTCTTCATGTGCTTCAATAGTGAGCTACTCCCCTAGGCACCATATTCAGCCACAGTCTGTATACTGCTGTTGTCCACAATTAATGGAATACAGTCAACATTTTCCAACAACACAAGAGATAACTGGCAAAATACAGAACCATAAATATATACAACCTCTTCCATAAGGCAATGGATGCAGGTTGCATGCAACTCAGACACAAGGAAATATGTGACCTCCAAACACTAGATGTGCTCCAGTTAGGTGATCTCAAGGGTATCTTCTGGCTGCAGAACCTGGTAGGAGTCATGACTGTGACCAGAGACATACATAAGGTCAAATATGTGCACACATCCTATTTTAACTTGGCCAAGGAATTCAACACAATCCAACATTTGCTGCCAGTGGGACACTAATGAAGGTGAATATGAAATTCTAGGTTACCAGTTGGTTTTTCCAGTGGGATCACAGACCAACTACATTCACTCACAGTATGAGAATTCACCTCAGGCAGCAGACTTGTCACCCATGTAGTAACAGAAGTGTCAGTGCTGTGTCCCTTCATGTTTGACATATTTGTCTCAGAAGTCATGAACAAAACATAGGGTGTGTGGCACTAATTACTGCTGACAAATGCATGGGTGTTACATGACCTGCACATAGCTGCATCAGCATACCCTGTGGTAATATATTTTCCTGTGTATTATAAAATAGCCATCATCAATACAGTATTCCACACTTCTGTTTTGATAGACCTTGGAACACATGTCAACTGCAACCTGGGTCTACTGCGGGGAGGTTCACATTCTGCATCATACAGCCAAGTAGAAACCCCCATTACATTAATAGCCAAAGATGGTAGCAATCCCCTATACCCATCCCTAATCAGCTGTATGAAAGAATATCAACCTTTGGAAATGTATTTTACTGGACACATCCACCATCTTTACAGACCTCAGACATGTCTGGTAATAAAACGTAAGAGGGTCTCTAACATGTGTCCTCTGTGGGAAGAATGATGTATCTGTAATTGTGTGCAGTATTATATAGATATCTTTTAGACAGATTATGTATGCCTTAGAGGGCTATTTGTGTCCAAAATGGGATGGAAATGCTGCACATACGTAAATAATGTTGGATTCCAGTTATCTGTCCGAGGGACTTCGATGTACAGTATGATATACATAGGACATGCTGGAGAGACAGATACATCTCTCAAAGGTAGTCTCTCTTCTGAAGTAGGCTTCAAAGCCATTACCCTGTTGAAGGACATGCTGGATGACTTGCTGTGAAAACGTTATCTGCTAAGGATCACTGCTGCTTCACTCCTGGACATGGGTTTTCTTTGCTAGACAAAACTTTACCATGCATTATATCTGACTGTTAATATTATATTGTGATGCAATGGCTATGTTTCTAAACACCATCAGATCAATACCCTAGTCGCATCCTATGAACCTTAGAACCTATGGTGATGTACATGCAAACAGGAACATTATACTGTATTACCATTCTGATGACACTTGTCTTCAGTGCTGACATACAATCCTGAGGATGGGTCAACTTTGGCTGTACAACCATACGTTTGTACTAAACAATCCTGCAAGAGAAAGTTAGCTGTATTATTGAGACACATTTAATTGTCAGAGTTCACACCCCTTACAGAAGCATCCACTATAAAGTAGATTAATTATTACACTAAGTAAACCAAAATCAGATAAGGAACGCTGTGGCTTGAAAATGAAAGTAAAAGTTCAATAATCCACTAAGCACTGTACACTCAACCATAAAGTAGATACTCCAGCTTAATATAACAGAACGTTCTTTAATCAGTGAGCGCTTTCACCCCAATAGGGCTTCATCAGACTGTACAAAGAGCAAGCAAATAGCACAGTCCTATATATCCAGGGTTAATTAACCAATTAAAATGTTAATTGAACGTAATGAAAATAAAAATAAAATTGACATCACACAATATAAACATCTGATGTACAATACATGAAGAAAATACATCCAATATGTAATATCATTATGTATGTATAAACATATTTAAAATATATCTAAAAACATATTTAAAAACCTAGTCTAAACAAATACACATTTCCTATCTAAGCAATGTGTTAGCCTGTAATTACTACATAAGTCACTAGATGGTGCTAAAACATAGCTACAATACATTACATTCACATTCAACAAACTGTTACATATATAAAACCATAAATCCATTGTCATGTGTATAAACAATATACAAAACATGACTTCCTAAAAAGTCCTAACATCCTGTAACTAAAATTATAATAATTAACTATGGTAGGGCCTTTAATCTCCTTTTCTTCAGGAAAGGATGAAGGCTGACCTTGTCATTCAACCCTGGTGGAAAATCAGCTTTCCACCTTAAAATCCATCTGGTTTCGTTCTCCAAAGTCAGATTTTCTATATCACCTCCTCTAGGGTTACAATCAATGGTCTGAATTACTAAAAAACTAAAAGTATGTAATGGACCTCTGGCCTTACAATGTCTGGATAGGGCATTCCTATCATCTCCTATCCTAATACTATACAAATGCTCCCTCACCCTTTCTCTAAGTTGTCTGTTGGTTTTGCCAACGTAAAATGCGGTGCAGGAACCACATATAGCTAAATAAACCACATGTTCAGACCTACAGGTCGTACCAGTATAAAAATTATATACCTTATTCATTAGAGGTGGTTTGAACGTAGTGCTAGTGTTAACATAGGCACACTGTTTACAACTATTGCATGGAACAGTGTTGAATGCATGTCTCGTGTTTGAATTCAGAGTCTCTATGACATAAAATCCTTTTAAGGTTCAAACCATTCTTGTAATAATATTTAGGTCTAGCCCCCACCAACCTACTGATGGATTCATCTACACCTAATACGTGCCAATGCTTTTCTATTATAGCTTTTATATCAAATATATCATTGGTATAAAAGGGGTACATTGATGTAAGAACACTTCAGTTGTCCTACCTCCCTGTTCCCATTGCCTATAGAATGGTCTATCGGATCAGAAAAGTATGGCTTAGCTCTATCATTTCTCATAGTGGAAACCTCCACAACAGTATCATTAATAAATCCAACCTGATATTCCCTTTCCACTAATCTGTCTGTTAGTCCCAACAACTCATTTCTATATCCAAGCTCTGAGGGATTTAACCTAGAGGCCCTCATAATCTGGCCCTAACCACGTTGTCAAATACATGTTTAGGATGCATGCTACTCCTGTGAAGGAGGGTGTTCCTATAACATTCTTTCCTGTGTACTGATGTATTCACTAGACCATCAGATAACTTCATAACGTTGACATCCAAGTATGAGATATAATCTCTAGAGTAGCAAATGGTAAATTTCAAATAGTCAGTGAGTCCATTTATCTGTTTCTCAAACTCCAATAAAGTGGCCTCATTACCTTCCCAAATCAGGAAAAGGTCATCAACGAAACGCTTGTAAAAAACAGCATACTGTTTAAATAATTCTAATGGGAACAATCTATCTTCCTCCCATCTTGCCATAACTAAGTTGGCGTAGCTATTGGCACACGAGGTGCCCATAGCTACGCCATCATTCTGAATGTACATCTCTCCATTAAGGAGGTTGTCAACGAGAATCTATATATATATATTGAGAGACAGCAAACATTTCTTGTTAGATCTATATGAGTTTCTCTCTAGATTAGGAAGTGAGAAAGAATATTTTATGGTGACACTTGATGTTAAGAGTTTATTCACAGTGATCCCCAATGATGTAGGGATAGTTTGCATCCAAGATTATCTGAGAGAACATACTGAAATGGATGCTCAGTTTATTGAACTCCTGGCTTTATTTTTGGAGATCATTCTTGAGAATAATATATCCTTTTTAATGGAGAGATGTACATTCAGAATGATGGCGTAGCTATGGGCACCTCGTGTGCCAATAGCTACGCCAACTTAGTTATGGCAAGATGGGAGGAAGATAGATTGTTCCCATTAGAATTATTTAAACAGTATGCTGTTTTTTACAAGCGTTTCGTTGATGACCTTTTCCTGATTTGGGAAGGTAATGAGGCCACTTTATTGGAGTTTGAGAAACAGATAAATGGACTCACTGACTATTTGAAATTTACCATTTGCTACTCTAGAGATTATATCTCATACTTGGATGTCAACGTTATGAAGTTATCTGATGGTCTAGTGAATACATCAGTACACAGGAAAGAATGTTATAGGAACACCCTCCTTCACAGGAGTAGCATGCATCCTAAACATGTATTTGACAACGTGGTTAGGGGCCAGATTATGAGGGCCTCTAGGTTAAATCCCTCAGAGCTTGGATATAGAAATGAGTTGTTGGGACTAACAGACAGATTAGTGGAAAGGGAATATCAGGTTGGATTTATTAATGATACTGTTGTGGAGGTTTCCACTATGAGAAATGATAGAGCTAAGCCATACTTTTCTGATCCGATAGACCATTCTATAGGCAATGGGAACAGGGAGGTAGGACAACTGAAGTGTTCTTACATCAATGTACCCCTTTTTTATACCAATGATATATTTGATATAAAAGCTATAATAGAAAAGCATTGGCACGTATTAGGTGTAGATGAATCCATCAGTAGGTTGGTGGGGGCTAGACCTAAATATTATTACAAGAATGGTTTGAACCTTAAAAGGATTTTATGTCATAGAGACTCTGAATTCAAACACACGAGACATGCATTCAACACTGTTCCATGCAATAGTTGTAAACAGTGTGCCTATGTTAACACTAGCACTACGTTCAAACCACCTCTAATGAATAAGGTATATAATTTTTATACTGGTACGACCTGTAGGTCTGAACATGTGGTTTATTTAGCTATATGTGGTTCCTGCACCGCATTTTACGTTGGCAAAACCAACAGACAACTTAGAGAAAGGGTGAGGGAGCATTTGTATAGTATTAGGATAGGAGATGATAGGAATGCCCTATCCAGACATTGTAAGGCCAGAGGTCCATTACATACTTTTAGTTTTTTAGTAATTCAGACCATTGATTGTAACCCTAGAGGAGGTGATATAGAAAATCTGACTTTGGAGAACGAAACCAGATGGATTTTAAGGTGGAAAGCTGATTTTCCACCAGGGTTGAATGACAAGGTCAGCCTTCATCCTTTCCTGAAGAAAAGGAGATTAAAGGCCCTACCATAGTTAATTATTATAATTTTAGTTACAGGATGTTAGGACTTTTTAGGAAGTCATGTTTTGTATATTGTTTATACACATGACAATGGATTTATGGTTTTATATATGTAACAGTTTGTTGAATGTGAATGTAATGTATTGTAGCTATGTTTTAGCACCATCTAGTGACTTATGTAGTAATTACAGGCTAACACATTGCTTAGATAGGAAATGTATATTTGTTTAGACTAGGTTTTTAAATATGTTTTTAGATATATTTTAAATATGTTTATACATACATAATGATATTACATATTGGATGTATTTTCTTCATGTATTGTACATCAGATGTTTATATTGTGTGATGTCAATTTTATTTTTATTTTCATTACGTTCAATTAACATTTTAATTGGTTAATTAACCCTGGATATATAGGACTGTGCTATTTGCTTGCTCTTTGTACAGTCTGATGAAGCCCTATTGGGGTGAAAGCGCTCACTGATTAAAGAACGTTCTGTTATATTAAGCTGGAGTATCTACTTTATGGTTGAGTGTACAGTGCTTAGTGGATTATTGAACTTTTACTTTCATTTTCAAGCCACAGCGTTCCTTATCTGATTTTGGTTTACTTGGTTATATTTTTTGGAACGCTGCTCTTCTTGTGGTTTTTTCGTTGTTTGTAATTATTACACTAGCAATTCTCTAAATGGCTATATACAATCTACATGGCATGTACAATGATAAATCCAACAGCACAACTGGAGGCTAATGACATCATATTAATATAGATAGTCACCCTGTGCATCAGACACATAGCTTTAGTATTCCTGAATCCACAAGACAGATGGCAGGGATGTGGCACAGTTATTATCACTTGCCTAGGGTGTTGTGGGGGGGGCAGGAGGCCTAGGCTGACAGAAAACGCTGGCAAGTGGGTGTCTGTGTGTGTGTGTGTGTGTGTGTGTGTGTGTGTGTGTGTGTGTGTGTGTGTGTGAGAGTAAGCAAGGGAAGCAGGCAAGATGGACTGTCTAAATGTTGTGTGTGTGTGTCTGTAGGTCCCCTTAATGTGACATTGGTGTGTGAGTGTCACACAAGCTTAGTGCTAGCCCAACATGTCTATATGCCAGACAGCTGTGAGCTGTGCATGGTAGAGCTGACAACTGATCATCTCCACCCCCAAATACGAGAACTGGCTCTGCCAGGAGTTGCACTGGCACCTCCACACCCAAGGTCAGATGCTGTGCTACTATCCGAAGGTGACCAATGTCTGCTGGATGTGCTCCCTTCATGGAAATGCCCAGAACCATGACCCATGGCCTGCTATGTCTAGGTGTGGACAGCACACTCCCTGATAGAGCAATGAAATTACTGCCACTCTGGCAGCATGATTGGGCACAGCCACGTTTGCTCTCAGCAGATGTAGTTGCTGACCTATGACCACAAGGCCAATGCTCTCCTCCCAGCAGATGTTCCATCACAGACAATGTGTGTTTCATGACATACACTGCACTCCCTCACAGACACATCCTGTTCCAAAGTGTCAATCAAACGATCCAGGGAATCAACAACACAATGGGGGCAGTCACGGATGTCAGACTATGCTGCATCTATAACCCTGAGCATTCTCCTGGAGTTCCTTTCTGAACGTGCCTGTGCTTCCATGATGGCCCTAAACATATGTCGAGTGACACGTGATGAGACACCTGCAACAGGTTGGGGAGGGACAGCAGGCCTCCTCTGAGCAACCCTATCAATATGCCTGTGTGGCACCTCACCAACAGTTTGGCTATGGCCAGTGTCAACAGTCACTGAAGCAGTAGTAGTAGCCACACTTCTCTGGTCAATGTTCTTACCTTCCAACTGTCCAATATCTATGGCCTCAGTAGACTGGGTATGGGTAGGCATACTGGCTGTGTCTGGTGATAATGGGGGGGGGGTCACTGGATGTCAACTTCTGTGTTAGAATCAGGCTCTGCAACCCCCAGCTGTGCCTCACTTTGGCCATCATCATCAGAGTCTGATGAGACACTGACATCAGATGACGTAGGGGACACAGAACCACTTTCATGTTCACCTGTGATAAAAGGAAGGAATACATTAATACCTGCACTACTAGGCTACAATACATGTTAAGCAATTTAGACTGCTGTCACTATTACAGGCATTCATACCTCTCAACCTCTTAGGGCAAGGAATGTGGACAAAGCCATGAATAGTGGGTGGACAAAGGCCCAGGAATAGGTATCATTGTGACATATTGTGACATATTGCCCTTACAAACCTTGAATGGTGATAGAATAGCAGGTATTGCTTTACCATGACATTAATGAGTAGTATACATTTTTAATGTGAGAGCTGTCATTATTTTATGTCTGTGCTCTGTAATGAGCTGTCAATAGTTTGCAACTCAATCACTATGATCTTAAACACAGCCTAGAGGTATGAGTCACACATCTGGCCATTCTGCAAATATCTGTACAGTTGACAAGTATGCAGACAGTACAGCAATCCATACAGCAGGCCTGAGATGACCCTTTAGCAGATATGTTGGAATATTTCTATATTACTGACAAAAATGTATTCTGTTTACCAACTGCAGGAGGCCTAGATCTCTGGATTCTTGGTGGTCCTGGAAAAAAATATGGGACAGGTAATGGCAACAGCAATATATTTAACAGTGTAAAAGGGGTAATACTTTCAATAATCTATAGCTACAGTAACTGCAATGTTAACAAGAATGTGGCTGATAACCTTTAAATGACCTGAAAACTGCAGCTAACTTAAAACACCAAAAAAAGCAACCTGACACACATTAAAACTATAAACTATTACACAATGAATGCAACAGTATTCTACTGATGATCTAACAAAGGGTATATATTACATCATCACACTCTTAAAAAAGCGAACAATGATTAATCGACCCCATGTAAGCAAAAGCTTACAATGTCGAAACCTCAGAACGATTTCTTTTCCAAGGGAAAAAAATTGCTGTTCCAAAAAAAAAAAAAAAAAAAAACTTTAAAACATTATAAAAAGTTGGGGTCTTTGCCCACCACCCCCCCCCTGATGTGGGAGGCTGTGCCCCCCACACCCCCCTACTTAAATATACCAACTCCGAGATCGCACTACAGTGCCAAAAATGGCAAAGTAACAGAAGAGGCCATGCAAATTCTTTTCCAGGGAAAGAATTTGCTTAAAAGCCACTTCACTATTTCGCCTTTTCGTTCTTTTACGTTTGATCGGGATGCATTCGACAGAATGCGTCTGTGATCACGTAATAGGAACCCTCTAACAAAGCCTACCTGGAAGCTCCTCCTGATATGCAGGAGTAGCACCCATGTCCAGAACATACTGGTTGATGAACTGCTAGGAGCTTTTCTGAGTGGCAATATTGGCCAGGAATTCCTTAGTAGCAGTGAATGTTTTTTCTGCTGCAGGCCCACTACTGGTGACCTGACGATCACGTGCCATTTCAGCAGCATGCTTCCTTTCAGCATGAATCATGTCCGTGGCTCTGTGTTGCACCTGCTCATAGCAGCAATTTTGATGACCAGCTACATTTACATTTTGGACCAATTCATCCCAAAGGGCCACACTTTGCAACATATTGGCCCAACCCCTAGACATAAGGACTGCATAATGTTGCCTTAAAGCTTCAATTATGAGGTCATTCTCTGTCTCTGAAAAGGTGGCCTATGCTGAGCGGGCATATTGTTTACTGATAGACAAAATTAATGATAACACATTATAAGGATCCCATAAGTAGAAATAAACTGTGTACAAATAAGGCAGTACAGGAAAGATCTCAATATTCACCATTTGATTACAACTGAAAGATTCCACAGTCGTCAACAAATAACACAGGGCCACAAAACAAGGACAGTAGCAAGACGAACATATCCATGTTTGTGCCATAACAGATAGTCACTTATGCTCACACACCCAAAACAACAGTCCATTCTAGTTCGTCCCATATCAGGGACTCACCCCCCCCCCCCAAAAAAAAAAATATATATATATATATATATGTTATAACAGGCTAAGGGACAAATCTGCTAACCAAACAACAGTGTAAATTCAGAAGTACTCTGAAAGGAACAATCCATGAAACATGGGCATAGTTATCACACAGCATTAGATATTCGGCCTACTCTACATTCTCTGTACCTCTCAAATGGCTGGAAAACAAGGCCATGTCATGAGTACAGTTCTAAAAAATGCTTAATGATTTACTTCACATCATTCCTATGTACATTCCAACATATGCATTATTTAGTCAATAAAATGGATACATACCTGATGGAGTGCAATACTCCTCTGTCGAAATATACTTTCCCAAAATAAATGTGTCACTGAGTTTGAAACAACTCTCATCCACATTGGGTTGCCTAGCTACGCATTTGCCATTTTATAACAGTGTACAAAATTGATTACATCTGACCAAGTCTGTGCCTCATAGATACTAACTGCAGCTTGCACAGCTGAACTGCATGCTAATCAACCAGTTCCGTGAAGGTACTCAACAAAATATAAGGCATTAATGTAGACACCGTGCCCTTTCTTATATGTGCATTGAGGAAATAGAGGCGTTTACATACAAAGTAAGCACTGACAGATTATTAGTAGCAGCTACAATTTACATACATTTGTGTGAGCTACAGGCTGAAGCCAATGCTGCTGCTGCTGCTGCTACTGTCAACAGCCACAGACAGGGTGAAGAATTTGTAGGCCAACAACACAGTAGATGAACTATGGAACCTCTGGCAGCCATAACTCATATACAGAGCCAAATGCAGGGAACACATCCCAGTGGAATATAAAGTATGTGTTTTAATTTGTATGTTAGCCTCAGGTACCCTTAACAGACTACCAGGAGAAATGCTTGGTGTTTCATAGGCGTCAGCATCTGGGATCATCCAAACATTCTGGCATACTATGTTACAACATGGCAGAGGGAACATATATTTTAACACAAGTTTGGAGGAGAAGCTCACAAGTATGCTACAATTGTAACATATATCGCACTACTCTCCACTAATGTGTGCCATACATCGCAGTCATGTACACAAGAGAACAACACCTGGGGAAAAGGGCAGGGTCTACATTAACCGTAAGGTCTACCACTCGAGCAATTGCCAAGTCATGTGTAATGTCATGGGAATCATGTGGTATGTGTGCTGGCAACCGTTGCAATTGGCATGACTTCCATATGTGCCACATTCACCAAATGCACCAGATGTGTACTATGGGGGATATCTCCAATGCTCACTTAGGTGTGGATGCATGCTATGCACTAGACTCATGGCAGAGGAAACCCATTGTAGGTGCACACACACACACACACACACACACACACACACACACACACACATGGCAGGCAGACATCTTTGCTCCCCCACCCTCAAATGAACAGTCAGTGCTTGTTTGTGTCAATAAACTTGACTTTCCTTAGTTGGTTTCCGCATATCGTATTAGTCCCACATAATATCCTTTGATAGTGTAAATGCAATGATATTGAATGGTGTACACACTGTATGTCTCAGACTACTGGAAAGATAACTGATGACTGACCAAGAAACACAAACATGTAAAATGCCACTGTATATTTCCATGCAGACATCATAACAGTATGTGTAATCAGTTACTCCAGTACTGTAAAAGTTAAAAATGTCATGAAATGTACATGTAACTTGCAATATTTTCTTAATACTGTATATAATTTTCAATTTGATTGTGTGCTGACAATCACTCTCAACCATACAGATTTGCACTGAATTCCCAGATTTTGCACTCGTATATCTGGTCTGTGCCCCATACTTTTGTGGTGGTCTGTCAAATCACTGGCAAATCACTGAAGAATGAGGTCAGGGATTGGTGGCACACATCTGAGTTTCAGACTTCATATCCATCAGAACAGTCATGCTAATGCATGACATGTTATTCTGTCCACTTCCTAAGTATGAACAAGCAATATTTAAAGATTGTCCCTATATGTAGGCTTTGGTCCCCCCATTAATTGTGCCTTTGTCCAGATTCCCTGCTCAAACAGGTTGAGAGGTATGGTGCTGGATTCCTATTACTGCTTTCTACAAAGGTGTATGTGTGAAACACAGGATTAAGGCGCCCATTCTGTGTTTGAGATATGCATGGGATGGTGAACTAGATTGTAGAACAATGTGGGGATAATTCCTATGTAGTTGCATAGTCTAGTAGTGTATGTGAAACACTGATTTCGTATTCTTCCTGTTATCACTTCTTTTTATCTCAAAATTTGGAGTTTGTTCATTGCTGTGCGTAGCACAAACTGCATCAGCTATGTACAACTGGTTGGTGCACACAGCAGCAGTCTGCAAACTGTAGAAGTTGACCACTCAGGTAGCAGATGGGAACCAGATATCTAAAAATAGACCTAGCGATACATTCACATAATGTTAGTCTGCATAGCGCAAACCCACTAAGCATCATTGCACTGCATGTAACAGTGAGAACCTAAGGATAAGTATTAATGTAGTAGATCTTCATGTAACTTCTCCTGTAGCTATGGATGCTAAGTGTTGGCCTGAAGTTTACATGGTCCTGGGTCCTGATACAAGGATTGCAACTTGTAGTTTACTAATGTGTCCTTGCATTACATTGCAATGTAATTAAACATACACATGTATTCTTTAATCCTTCTACAGGCAACAGCTGTGAATGTAGGAGTATCATGTATAAGGTCCATGGTTCTACTACAGCAGACTCAACGGTGTCCCGTCTCACATTATAGTCACCCTGAGTTGTAACAGTTGTCTAATATTTCTTGTATCCTAAGTATTTACCTGATGCATGACACATTAATATTGTCAATTGTGTAATGATATGATAATAACTGCGTTAATGAACTTCATCTTATTTTTTCTCATTGCGCAAACACAGGCAGCATGTTTGCACAATGCTAAGCAGTGCACACCATTTTCAAATGTTGCAAAGTTTAATAGTATGCATTCTCAGTATTTGTCATAACTGGAATTGGTGGGAGACATCATTATACACTGGTGTTCATCTACACTGGACATGGCTGGTGTTCAGGGAGAGGTTCTGGAATTTCGGTCTCAAAGGTAGAGTGTACAGGAGTCCAAAGTGTTTGCTGGACTCCTAGTGAATGATTATGGTCCCCGGCTGTTGCAGGAGCACTATCATGGATTAGATTACAAATAGGATGCGTGGAATAGGTTGGTCTGGGATATGTCCAGTGTTACCAGTATCCCTCGCACTGGCAAGCAGTGTAGGAATCACTACCGAGACCTCAGGATGAGGAAGTGGAATGCCCAAGACCGTTGGATGGAGGAATGCTTGAATGATGGCACCCCCACAGATGTGTAAGTATAACTTACAGGGACTTCTTTTAGGAGGTAGCAGCTGCATATGTTCATTATTGGTGTTCATAGGTTTATACTAGGCTATCTGCCCTAAGGCATTTATAAGTCTAGCTCAGAGTTTTGTGGCTTACGTCACCCCTTATATGAAAAAAAAAAATACTGTGCCCATTAGTTTGCTGTGCCTCTGTCCAGCAGTGACACAGAGATGATTCCCGGGGTAAACCTACGATCTCCCATCCACAGGTCAAGATTTCTCTTGAACAGAGCCAGCGAGGTGCTCTGCCTCACATAGACCGGGATTCTATTCCACAGCATAGGGAGTCTCTGAGTGATAAATCTATCCCTCCAGCATGTCCTATTTATATCAGTGCTAAGGTTTAAGTCGCTTGCTCTAGTGGTTCTGGTGGATTTGGATTTTTTGAGGTGGAGCATGTCCATCAATTCCTGGTTGGACATGGCCTTGTATGTCAGGCACATGTCACCTCTAAGCAGACGGTATGCGACTGAATAGAGCTGGAGTTTCTTCAATCTGGCAGCGTATAACAGATTTTGGAGTCCCTTTATCCTTTTGGTGAGGTACTTTTGGGGTCTCTCCAACTGCTGCAGATGTTGGGTGAGATACATCCCGAATGGGGCATTGTATTCGATCATTGGTCTGATAAGTGAAGAGTACAGGGGGACAATGACCTCACTAGATCTGGATGTGAATCCCTTCATGATCAGGTGGGCAATGTAGAAGGTCTTTCTAACCACTTTAGCAACGTGAGTGTCAAAAGAAAGGCCACTGTCAACCTGGGTCCCCAGGTCCCTGATAACCTCTTCTGTGCTTAGAGGATTGCCACCTATATGGTAGCTTGGGGTTACCTTGTTTTTCCCGAAGGGTATGACTATACATTTTTTGGCATTTAACTTCAGGCCATGGCTCTGGCACCAGCTATCAGTTACCGTGAGTCCCCTCTGAAGGATATCCGTGTCTGATGCTCTTTCCACTATGGCGCCCAGTTTGCAGTCATCTGCAAACTTTGTCAGACAAAGTCCTCCCATGTTGGCCTGTACTTCTGAGAAATAGATGCCGAACAATAGGGGGCCAAGGACCGAGCCCTGTGGGACACCACTTGTGACCGGCTTGGAGTCTGACATAGCGCCAGCGACTCTAACCCTGTGGGTTCTGTCCTTAAGCCAGTTTGCAACCCATCTTGTGACATATGGGTTTACATTTAAGTTGGTAAGTTTTTCTACAATACCAGAGTGGGGTATTGTGTCGAAAGCCTTTGCAAGGTCAAGGTAGGCTGTATGGACTGCCTTTCCCTCATCAATGGCCTTGGTGACTGTTTCGAAGAAGTCGACCAAGTTCAAAAGGCATGATCTGCCCTTGACAAAGCCAAACTGGGATGGGTCCAATGTCTGCAAGTCCCCTCTATCTTTGTTTATGAGCTCCATTATGATCCTCTCCATAGCTTTGCAGACCAGACTTGTCAAGCTTATGGGCCGGTAATTGCCAGGGTCCGTAGAGGCACCGCCTTTGTGGAGTGGGACCACAGTTGCCGTACGCCACTCCTTGGGCACGTATCCTGTGATAAGGCTGAGATTAAACAGCTGCCTTATGTGCGGGTTTAGTTCCTCATTGAGCTCGTGTAGCACATAGCCGGGGACACCATCCGGTCCCATTGATGCTGTGTTTTTAGCTTTAGAGAGAGCAGCTTTCACCTGTGCATTTGAGATGTCTGGGAGGCTACACTCCGCTGGGATAGTTATCTCTCCTTTAGGGGGGGAGAGGGGGGTGAAGTTTGCACTGAACCTGTCTGCCAGTATGTTGGCAATGTCTGTGGGTTCAGTGATTTTTGTATCATTTTGGACTAATTCTGAGCATATCTGGGAGTTTCCATCCAGGTTCCTAACATAGCTGAAAAAGGCCTTATGGTTGTCTTTTGAATCCATGGCAATTTTTCTCTCAAAACTGGCCTTAGTTGATTTTATGAGTGCTCGTATTTTTTTTACTAAGAAAGATCAGGGGTGACTTCCCTTTTATGGATTTTGTCTTATCATGTAATAGCTTTCTCCTCTTATTGCAGAGTTTGTTAATGGCTGGGGTCCACCAGACTGGACGTCTGCCCTTGGTGGAAAGAGTCTTGGTTTTATTTGGGATTGCCTGATCCATGCAGTCCTGGAGGTGTTCATAGAAGGCATTTGTAAGGGCTTCCGCAGCTTGGGTTGTGGTTTCCTCTGGCTCAGGGGCCTTGAAGGATACCACACCAGTCTTGAGTAGTGTGAAGTTTGCTTTAGAGAAGTTCTTCACTGTGGTCTTTTTTTGTTTGGGGTGGGGGCAGGATGTGGATTTCCAGTGAGATTAGTTTATGATCAGATCTCACCAATGAGGGATGTACTTCCGGTGCGGAGCATTTTGTCCCCATGTTTGTGATAATGAGATCTAGTATATTTTCTCCTCTCGTGGGAACAGTGACTAGTTGTTCCATGGCATTTGAATTTATGAACTCCAGGAACCGTTGAGCTAGAAAGTTAGGGTCTATATTTGGGTAGTTGAAGTCACCCAATATGATGGTGTTTGGAGATACATTTATACCCTCCAGTGTCTTCAGGAAGGCTGTGTGGGGTTCCTGAGTTTGAGAGGGTGGCCTGTAGCATGCTACAAATTGTAGAGCAGTTTTGCCTATGGTTAGTTGCACCTGGATGGTTTCCGAAGCTTCGTGCGTTGCCACCAACCTGGAGGTGTGGGTATCCTTTATGAATATGGATACACCCCCTCCTTTTGTGGTGTGGTCCTGGTTTTGGGGCCGGAACGCATGATATGAGGTAAAACCTGATAGTGCCAGGGTGCTCTCAGGAGCTTTGAACCAGGTTTCAGTTACAGCACAGACATCGATGTTCTCCATACTGAGAAGGGCCTCGAGTGCGTGCATTTTGAGATTTAGACTTCTGGCATTGAGCAGCATTACCCTCAGTTTCTTCTCATTTTTGATTTCTAGGGTGGTAGGTTTAGAATTTGAGCCTTGCCTAAAAAATGTTCCTAATGGTATTCTGTTTTTCCCTCAGCTGATGCTGACAGGGCACTGAATTTGCAGACCTATGAAGAAGAAATGAGAAGAATGAGAGCCACAAGTGGTATGTATTCTTCCAAACAGTACTGTTACTGTAGCATTATGGGAGCAAATACCGCTTATTGTGGTAAAATCTTGTATCACATTGAGTATGCATTTTTCCATTGTAAAGCAAAAGCATGCATTAGTATGTTAGTTAGAACAACAGTCCAGTATTAGACAGTAGACAGGGGTGTTAATTTAGAAAACCACACATCCAAAGTAGGCAGTGCTCATTTAAGTTGACACATATACCAGGGACAGCAAGAGCATGACTGTTATCATTACAACACTAAACCTGTACCTATACAGTATAAAAAGAAATGAGTGCTTGCATTATGCTCTATTACAAAGGAAAGCTACAGTATTACAATAAATACTGACTGCTTGTGGGTTCCAATACCACACTCCCCATATTTAAAAACTGTTTAGAATCGAAAATACTGTTTTAGGAATAAAGTATTCATACTGTTAAATACCTTTTCATTTCATATTATTTTTCACTGTGTTTATAATTCTATTATTTATTATTTTTTGTATTGCTTTATTATTATTATTATTATTATATAGTTAAATTTTATTTAATGTTATTATGTCCATTTTTTTGTGTTATGTTTTATTTGTTATAGATTTTCTGTTGTATTTATGTTATTACAGCAGCACATCTACTATAATACTGTACTTTTCCTTTGGAATACAGCATAATGCAAGCACTCTTTTCCTTTACACGTTATAGACTCATGTTAACTGTTATGTGAGAATGTGCAACTGCTGCTTTGTATTACAGACCATACCTTACCACCTTTTAGAGCAGGATATCTTGACATATCATAAATTAATGGGTGTACAATGACACATAACTAGGAACATGTTTCAGATATTGCTCTTACACACATGGATAGTTGCACAAGATTTGTATCAACATACATTTTGACACTCATTATATATTGACTTTAATATACATTACTTGCCAAATAGCTTACAATCAACAGACCAAAACACAGATTCTTAAATCTGGGCATTCAGCAGAAATAAGTGCAGTTGAAAGCTATGCTACAGAGTAGTGCATGCATACCTGCTTTTACATTTCAGATATGCATTTACAAGTTCATACAACTCCATGATATGGCAACTATTCCGTCTACAACTGTTAAGGCTGCAATAACAGTACTTTATATAATTATGTTTACTTACCATGTGTTTGTCTCATCCTGGCCAATCTGCTGGCATGGGACCTCACATTTGAGACCCTCTCTTCTGTGGCTGTGGTAATAGGGAAAAAGAAAAATCATTATGAATACCAGTTTTTACCATATTCAGCTTGAATATTTACAAGAAAGACATGAAAAGCATGCATACACATATATGGGGTGTGCCCTGCTTAACACTCACTGATCCAGAGATCAAGGGTATCCCTTTTTCTGTGTTGCAGGTTATCATAGTAGTGACAACATTATTCCCCAGTGTGGGGGATACCAGTCTCACTGGTAAGGGCCTTGGCCAAACTGTCCCAGGCTTCTGACTTGTATTGGTAGTCAGTGTAGTTCTCCTGCAGCACACGGAGCAATGGTCCTTAACCAGGAGTCCAGTAAAGACCTTGGACTCCTGGATGCCCCAGCACTGTACTCTAAAATGCAGTCCCTCACCAATGCCTGCCAGTGCTGCACAAGGTTGATCTAAAAATCTCTATAGCACAATTACCACCTATTCCCCTTTAATAGTATATTTTTCTGCCACTTGTGCTTACTGAGAGTGCGTACTGTCTACATTTGAAAAAGCTGTGTGCTACTTACCATTGCACGTTACCCCTTTATTTGTATAAGCTGCAATATCACAGTGCTATAAATAAAGTTTGCATACCCTGGACTAAAACCCAGGACCATCTGCACTGCAGTCCAACATCTACACATGTCACCACAAGATTTTTTATATGCAGTCACGTATCATAGTATTGTTAAGTTGATGGTATGCGCATAGCACAACCCCACTTACCCGGTTTACATGATGCCCAGCAATGCCAGACAATAGCAATTGAAAGCATCCGGTTTCTATTTTTGGATGTCTGGGTCATGTCTGATAAATGGGTGGTCCCATTGCACAAATGAGGTAAGCATTGTCAAATGCCGTGGCATACAGCACAAACATGGTATTACAAAAAAATCCCCCCCAAAAAGGGGGGGGGAAACTCACACTATACAGATATAACTAGTTCTGACAGTCTTTCTATGGTTTTGGCTGTTATTTTTACAGTGTTCCGCATAAAATTTGTGGTTTTGAAATAATCATTCGGAATGGATGGCTATCAATACAAATGGATGGTTTTATGTAGGAGTAGTGGGTTAGGCGGTATGGGGGTGCAATTGTTCACCTGTGCATGGATTCATTATCCGTGTTGTTCTACGACCACACTTAGGCACGCCGCACAACATTACTATGCATTACGCTTTGCCAAGAGCACATTGTGGCCGTATACCGTGTAGGTCAACACAGAGCCTACACAGAGTTTATTGAATCCTGCTAATAGTTTTAAAATAGGATAGACATAAAAGAGAAAGAGATATGGTTAAGAGTAATAGGAATTATTTAGAATGGCTGACAAAGGTTAAAGTATTGCAGAATAAGAGAAATCTCAAAAGACAAGAAGAGGATCAACTGCAGAGTGCTAAAGAGAAAATTATGGAGTATTTGGATAATATGCATGAGTTTAGGAAGATTGCTATTAAGCAACTATTTTTTGGTAAAAACACCAGAGCTCGAAAACTTTTAGCACAATAACTCAGGCAAAACGAAGTAGAATGGTTTGTCAACAAGCTTAGAGAGCCTATTACTACAAAAATAACTAGAGAACCTATAAAGGTATTAGAGATATTTCAGAAATTTTATGAAAAATTGTAAAAAGCAGAAGAATGTGGAAACCAAGTAAGAGCAAAGAGCAAAATGTAAGTATTTATGGAAGAACTAATTATGCCAAACTTTGAAGAAGATGAGGCTCAACAACTAATAGGTATGTCAGACAAAAGCGACAAATCATAATCAATCTGCAGGGAAGTCACCAGGAACAGATGATCTACTTCCTTATCTTTATTGCAGGAGTCTTTGTACTTTTACATACATACATGCATACATATATTTTAGTCATGGGCATTAATGCCCTTCTAGCTTGCCAATATACCAAAACACTTGCTCCCATAACAAGTGCCCAGGCTGTTCTTAAAAATATCTAAACTAATACTTGCTTTAATGTAATTTGGTAGTCTGTTCCATGCATCTGCTACTCTGTCAGAGAACCAATTAGTACACTTCTCATTCCTATAGAATCTTCTACATAGATTGTCTGATGGGTCTCTAGTACTTTTTGATAACCCTAAACATTCCCATAGGTAGTTTTCTCTAAATTCCCTATATACCTGAATAAGATCTCCTCTTAGAGATTTGTAAGAGACACTGTACAAGTTCAGATATTTTAGTCTTTCACAATAACTTAAATTTTCACATCCATGGATGCTCTTGGTATATTTCTGCTGTACTCTTTCCAGTTTACTCATGTTTGTTTTCTTATAGGGTTTCCATATTGTTATTCCATACTCAGGTTTGGGACTAATGTAACTAACAATGACTTCATTATTTTTGATTTCCTAGACTTTATAAAACTTTTTATACAACTTATAGTTCTATAACTATCATTAATCAATTGGTTGACATGATTAGAAAAACTCATAGCTGAATCTCCCCATGTACCCAGGTCCTTAAATGAGTCTACAGTTTCAATCACGGTGTGCTGTATTAAATATTCACCTTTCAGTTTATGTCTCCCAAATCTCATATGCTTAGTTTTTGATGTATTTATCAGCATATGATATTCATGTGCCCAAATGGTCAATTTAGTCAAGTTATTTTGCAGACATGCCTTATCAGTAACACATGTAATCAGTTTACCCAATTTCAGGTCGAATGCATATAGACTGTAAAACACCTCAGATGAAAAAATTAGGGCTGAAAGATACAATTTAAACAAGTAAGGGCCTACGACAGAGCCCTGTGTGTCACCCTGACTGTAACCAAGGATTTCACCTGTCTAGTTGCTATATGATACTTGCCATGTCCTATTTGCAAGCCATGCAGCTATCCAGCTTATCAAGAGTACATCAATACCTAGTTGTACTAATTTATTGATCAGTGTTTTGTGTATGACCCTGTCAAATGCTGAAGTTAAATCTATATAAATTATATCACAGCACAATTTTTCATTCATAGCTGTTATTATATTGTTATAGAACATAATGTTACAGGCAGTAATAGGTCTGGTTTCAACATATGCATGCTGATATATGCTTTCAATTCACAACCTATCCAGTTCTGATAATACCTTATCCAATATTATTATATGACTCTGGGTTAATCCTACTCCCCTTTCCCTTAAAAACAGGCTTAATAAGTGCATGTCTCCAATCTTGAGGAATCTCCCCATATTTATACGACCTAGTGAATAATAGATATAATGGTACTGTATGTTCTTACTGAAGTGTTCTCAGGTCATTGTTACTAATTCTCTCTCCTCCCTGTGCTTTGTTTGGATCCAGTTTGCACAGTTCTTTTTCAATATAATCTGATTTGATTACAATATCTGGAGTAACCTGGATGTCACTCGGACAATTTATTACCCCTTTTTTGCAGCCAAACTATTTTGCATAAGATTTTGTGAATATATCTGTAATCTGTTGTGTCTGAGAATAAATGTTAGAATCTGCACAGTTTATTAATGTATGTATGTTTACTCTTTCCACATCTTATGTGTCTATAAAAAGGTTTCCTATTATGGTCAATATCTTTATATAAA
Source organism: Protopterus annectens (assembly GCF_019279795.1). NCBI lineage: Eukaryota > Metazoa > Chordata > Ceratodontiformes > Protopteridae > Protopterus > Protopterus annectens. Next base: position 810,746,707 of record NC_056746.1, read on the forward strand.
TTTTCTTCAACTTTTTCTTGATCTTGTCTCAGTTTTCAAAGTTGTAGTTCGACTTCTCTTCCATTTCTTGTATTTTTTGTCTCCCACCTTAATTCGATATCTTGTTCTTATGGAAATATATCCCCCTGATGTTGTATGCCTAGATCCTGATGTTTTTTTTGCACTCAATTTCTCTTTCAAAATTTTCCACATTTCATCTACGGTTTTTCCACTGAACACCTTACTCCAGTTAGTTTTACATAGTGACTGTTTTGCTTCCATATAATCTGTAATTAGCCTTTGTGCATTGGTTTAGATTTCAGTTTGGCAGAATTGTCTAGCAACAAATTAACCTTTATAACCCTATGATCGCTGCATATCAATGGTGGTAAAACTTGACATGAAGTTACAATAATTTCTTTGGGAACACAAACAATGTCTAGTATATGCCGTCCCCTGGTAGGTTTTTTTTACAATCTGAAGCATTTGTTGTTCCTGAATATACTCTGTGAATAATTTCTTTAATAATGTTGAATCAATATTATTCCAGTCTGTTTCTGGTAAATGTAAGTACCCAGCTAATATTATTCTTCCCTCCTGTATTTCATGCAAGAAATGTATGAATTCATCTAGGTCATCTGCACTTGACATTGGCTGTCTATACACTCCAACCACTGTTATATGCTCCAGGGTTGTCTTTATTGTCACAGTTACACAGTCTATAGTACTGGTGTTATCATTGACCATGTAATAACCACAGGTCTTATAGCTATCTTTAATCCCTATCATAACATCTCCACCTGATTTTTTGTTAGAATGTCTGTTACAGTAAAAACATTTATACCCGGACAGAACTGGTTTCCAGTCATTGTTCTTTAACCATGTTTCTCAAACAATGGCAACATCAGTTTTGTGAGAACATAGCAACTTTTCCAATAAAAAAACTTTATTATTAATGCTCATAGCATTACAACCATCAGAGATGCATCAAATGTTGCTGTCTGTGAACTGTTAAAATTTCCACCTGGCAAAAATCCTGCCTAGTGGTTTGTCAAATACTGAAAAATATCTGCTGCAAAATGCCTCTTCCTTGATCTTGACAAATGCACACCATCCTGTCTGAACATGTGTGCCCAAAACTAGGCTTGGATGCTCTACACATTTCCATTTTTTTAAAACAGGACATTTTTCCATGTAGATATTTACCCAAAACATATTTTCATTTACAGTGACCTGACTATCCTTTCTATAGGTGATTTGTGAAAAATACATCCTAAGACCAGTACAAGCTATACTATCTAAGAGGGTTGTCAGTTCCCCACTAACAGTCAGAGAATCCTTGTGGGTGACATCATTTGTACCAACATGAATAAAAACAGATCCATACTTCCTTACATTAAGGCATTCCAAGGCTTGTCTCACATCTATTTTTGCTCCTGGCAAGCATAACGCTATTCAATGTTCATTATCTTATCTGCAAATATAAGTATCAGTTCCTCTAATAATTGAATCTCCAATTACAAGAATATCTTTTCTGGCCAGCTCTGAGGAATCTTCAGCTTCTAATACAGTAATATCTGCTCTGCCAATTGTTACAAAGGATAGATTAGTCTTATTAATCTCACTGTTTTCATAGTGTATTAAATTCTCATCCAGCTGGCTTTGTAAATCCACAGCTTGAGCCACGTGGTCAACATCTGTCTTTCTCTTCTTTTTTCTTATAGTAATGCTCTTCAATCCTTCCACATTCAATTTTGATTTCTTCCTTTTCACCTGCCCTTGCCTTTTTTTTCTGCCTTCTCTGTTGAAAAATGATGCCTTTTTCTGTAGATTGAAGTTTTTCTGATATAAACATATCATCATTTCCTATAACCTGTGTGTTACATAACAAAGCAGTGTCCTTTATGCTATGTATTCTCTTTCCTTTACAGTCATTAATCAGATTGTTTCTTTTTTTTTTCTTATTTGTTGTGAACTTCATCCTTTCTTTCTTTTTTTGTTTCCTTCTAAACAAAATGGATCCTCAGATTGCTGAATACTTGCATCCAGGATGCCAAAGTTGTCAGGGGCATAGTCTTGTTTCATAGGGGTTGAATGAACTTTGCAGAAAATAGATGCATCATTTCCTAAGTGTGTTCTATTTGTTCTATGCCTAACATTATTTAGTTCATCAGTCCAGTCATTAATATATGAAACAACAGTTCTCCAAGCCATGCCAATTGCACAAGTGCAATCATCATCATTAAGTCTAGATTTACTTCTAACAATGGTAAGAAATCATCCAACTTTTGACACGAGGAACACAGATCACAAGCGTTATCAGCTGTTACCTTTAATTATGCATAACATTTATTACACTGCACATATTTGTGCATTAGCAAATCGTTAATTGCATACTCATTTAAGGAATCCATAGTCAACTTCAAATGAATAAAATATTGCACAAGAAAAGAATAATCAAAACAGTAGCCACAGAATTCAAAGAGAACTTAAATCAACTTATATGACAAAAATCACATCAGCAATATGCAACTAAATAATAAAGTACAGTAAAGTTGTTCTGAACATACAAGTTCTACGAGCCAGACAGTAGTTGTGATTCCTTTGTCACTATTGATCGCAGTCACACTTCTTTTTAACAGTAAAGCTAAATAAATCACAAACCAAGATAGACTTGTTTAGATATGGTCAGGATTTTCCTCTCTGCAGTCTCTGTTAATTTATAGCTGTCTAGGCCCCTTGGGGTGGCTAGAGCTTGCCTGTTTAAAACCTATGCCTTTCTAACAACCAACAGTGAAATTAAAGGTAAAAAAACAAAATATGAATCAAAGTAAGTCTTGTTAACAAGTCTTCCTACCTACAAACAGTGAAAAACAGTGATAACAAATACAATATAAATTCAAATAAAACTTCTCTTACCAGTCAACTCCACAGTAAATCACAAACTAAGATAGGATTGTTTAGATATGCTCAGGATATTCTGTCAAGGATAGCCTAATGTCCAGCCAGCATACCAAAGACTTGTACCTTCCCAGCATTGTACATCAGATGTACGACCTATGAGCATAGCGTAAGGTACATATGTGGCACACAGATGCTTAATCCTCAGAACCTCTTTATTGCCAGTCTGAATGCTACTTATGAATTTGTTCTGTACACCATTCACTGAGCTTGTTCAAATAACAAACCTTCTGAAGATAAGTGCCCCATTGGGCTTCCTTTTTTTTTCCTCCTTGTAGTTTTCATGTCATCCAGGAAGGGGAAATATGAGTGTGGGAGGCAGACAGACACAAGAAACACCTTTCTTGTTTAGATGTTATACACAACCATATTCAATATGATATCTGACTGTAAGACACTCTGCAGCCATTTGTCTTCCTTTTCTATTTATCTGGAAAACCAACTTCTGAATTATTGATCCAGGGTTCCATGGTCAAATCTGCCTGCCCCTTAAGTTCAGTTGCCTGTTAAGAAAAAAAATAAAAAAGCACTCAATCTGCTGCTGCTGTCCAGCCTTCACTGGATGTTTCCCTTAAGCTGGATGAAAAGCCTGAGGACCAGATGGTACTGATGCCAGTTCCCTCTGCCTCTTCCCAGTTGGAGACCAACATGGAGTTACCTACTCACATGTTTACTGAGGCTGTGCATATATCTGGTACAGATGTAGGGGAACCATGTTTGATTATATCTGAAGGGCCTAGGGGGATTGCTCAAATTTTAGCTAAGGGATAGTTTCCTGGTACCCTCATTGAACTGAGGCATTGGTCTGACCCTCCTAGATTTGTCATGGCACACATGCCTTTAAAAGAGAAACAGTAAATCAAACATTGTGGTTGTTGTGGCTAAGGATCCTCACAAAGAATAACAGAACTTTACTCAAAGGCTATTTAATGTCCTCATAGCTCTGAAACCCCCTAAGATATTGTCGGTCACTGTTGCTGCTGCTTCCTGGTCATCCACCCCTTCTACAAGATTTCAGAATCTTTTGATGAGGAGTTGGACTCTGGTAAAGAATCCTTAGCATATTCCTTACAAATATTTGTTTCTTTGGCGTTGAGGTCTGATGAAGAAGATTCTTTGCCCCCCTGTTTCTTCTTTTGAGGAATCATCCTTTGGGGATAAAGTGTTTGCATGATGGAAAACTTTAAGTGGAATTATTCCCAAATCTCAGAGGTTCAAAAGAGGAATTGTGAACTCTATCAAATGGACTCACCAAGACCTTTTGTAATCCCTACTGTTTTAGCTGCCCTGTTAGACACATTTACAGCAGCTTCTCAGGCTCCTGACTCTCAGCTTCTGGAGCCTAAGAAGCCAGACAGACTTTATAAAGTACATGAGGATCATAAATACTTGTATAAAAGTCCTTATTTTGACCCTGCTGTTTTTTCATGTCCATAAATAAGCCATCCAAACTGCTTTCCTTTTCCAAGCTTCTGCCTTCTGACAAGGACAGCCATGCTATGGGCAGATATAGGAAAAAAGGATATACTTCTGCTAGTTTGACTTTTAAGGCCATTAATTATCAGACCCACATGACTTGATATGTCCTGACTTTTCTTTCCCAGCTTGGTGTGGGGTGACTGACATGCAGCATTCAAACAATAAGACTTTTGCTCTATCTCTGTCTTCTGAGTTCTACCTTGCAGCAGCTTGCCATTCCATTAATTGTATCTATGATCCAACTGATGTCTCCTCTAAGGCAGTTGTATCTGGTTCTGTTATATGGAGATAATCCTGATCGTGCCTGCAGGCTTTACCTGAGGACATAAAGCCCAAACTATTGCATTCTCCCTTAGACACCCAGGATTTGTTTGGCACTGTTGCTGCAGAATTGTTTAAAACCTTGCAAAATAAGGGCAAAGTTATGCAGGACCTGAAATACATTTTTGTTTCTTCTGTAGCTACATTTCACAGGACTAGCCTTTGAAATCATTTTGTCCATAAGCAGCCTAGACACCCTTCTAGAAGTTAGAGCATTTCTAAGTGAATGTTCCCACATGAACCATTAAGATTTCTAGAGGCCAAAACCTTCTTTACCTGATAAATCTGCTTCTGTCTGACATCTAACCTTGTCTTCCTATCAGCTAGATTCCTCTGTCCCTCAGGTTAACCCTTTTCTTCCCTGTTTGGCAACAGATAGTCATATATGCATGGGTTCTCTCTATCATCCAGTCCAGCACAATTATTTTATGACTTGGAATCCCTTACTCCATTTTCTGACCTTCCTCAGCCTCATCCTTGCCAGCTTCCTCATTTTCCTCTGGTCCTGTGGGATCTGTCAGAACAGGGAACCATATAACCTGTTCTCTTCTCTCAACAAAGAACATGTTTTTATTCCAGAATATTTCTGGTTCCCAGGAAGGAGGGGTCATTTAAGACCATTCTAGACCTATCCTATCTCAACACTTTTCTCAAAGTTCCTTCCTTCTGGATGTTGTCGCTTCAGAACTGAAATGGAAATGTGTTACTTCTTAATTCATGCAGCTATAAAGTTCAGTATAAAGACGGTCAAAGATTTTGGATGCAAATACATTTCCCAGGATTTAATAAAATCTGTGTAGGCACTGTGTAGAGTCTACATGGACTGTATCCATATACACGGCCATGGATCCCCCTTGGCAGCGTGCCAGGCATATTAATGATGGTACACTGTTGAGGGAGACCATAGGAAGAGGGATAGTGAATCAGTGTAGGGAGATGTGTAGAGGCTACTCATGGTTGTGGATGCCTGGTCAGATGTTATGCACAGGGTGAGGCTCCCTGTAATGCTCCCTGCCTCTGTTTTAATTGTGAATTGTGTTAAATGTGTAATATTTCATCTTTATGTTTATTTATTTATTGACATTTGGTAACCGGGAAAGTCCACTGGGTCAGAAACCCATTTTCAGTGAAGGCCCGGGGAGAAAAGCTCCAAGAATGGTTACAAGGTATGGTGTTACATCACATGAGCAAGTATTTACAGAGTATGCAAGGAACATCAGTTACAGTTACAATTATACATCATACATCATACATTGGTTGCCAGTTCCAGTAAACATCATACATATCAACAAGTATTTACAGAAGTTTAAGGTAGAGACAGTAAAGAAATTAAAAACATGTACAGGCCTGTATAAACAAACATATATCTGTTGTATGTATAAATGTATAAACATTTTTTTTTAATAAACACTTTGGTCCATAAAGCTGCTACTACAGCAGATTAACGTAGCATGTAGAGTGATAAATTCTAGAGCTATGATAAAAGAAAAATCTTGGGACAAAAACTTAGATGTGTGGACTAAAGGACATTATTTGATAGTGACTAGTGAGAGAGATAATGACCTGTTTATGATGGTTTAGGTGAGTAGGTGCAGGAACAAGTTTGATTATTGAGGTAATAGGATTTTAGTGCAGTTTTGAAAGCTTTAAAGGAGTCTGTTTGTGTAATGGAAGAGGGCAGTGCATTCCAAGTTTTGGCAGTGATATAGGAATAGAGGCATTGCCCTGCACGTTTGTTGGGCTTGGTTATGCTTGAGAGCTGTTTGCTTGAGGACCTAAGTTTACGTGTAGGAGTGTATGTATGTAAGAGGGTCTGAAGAGTGGGCAAAAGTTGGGGTTATATATTAGTTTGTGGAAAAGTGTTAGTTGGGTGTATTGTAGATAGTGGGAGAAGTCAAGCCATTTTATACATTTTAAGGCCAGGGAATGATGGGTCCGAGTTGGCATGTTGCAGGCAAACTTTGCTATTTTATAGTAGCAGGACTGTAATTTATTTTTGAGAGTTGTATGCATGTTAGTAGAAATGGGGCTACCATAAAGAAAGATAGGGAGAAGAGAGTTGGCCAGTTTTAACTTGGTGGTCGTGTTCATAAAACTTTTATGCCTGTATATCTTATCAAGTTTAAAATGGGTTTTCTTGATTGCATTATAAATGTGGTTATCGAAGGAGAGTTTGTCATCAGTTGTGATGCCCAGAAGTTTTGATGATTTTACTTGTTCTATTTCGGTATTGTTTTGTGAGAAAATTTTGAAGTCCTGATTTAAAGGTTTGGATGACTATATTAAGAGTTTAGATTTTTTTGAGTTGAGTAGAAGTTGGGCATCATTTAGCTAAGATTCAATAGAAGTAAAGGCTTTTTGTGTTAAATACTGAAGATCTGATAGGCTCTTGGCAGAGGAGATTATCGTAGAGTCGTCCACGTAATGGACGAGAGTACTAAGATGGGAAGCTTTGTGGAGGTTATTGATGAAAATGTTAAATAGTAGTGGCCCAAGAATGGACCCCTGGGGAACTCCTGTTTTGTTTAGGATATATTCGGATTGCTTGTTCTGCCATTTGAGAGATTGTTTCCTGTCAGAAAGATTGTTGGAGAACCAAGCCAGTGAGTGTGGGGAGCAATTTAAGGACTCAAGTTATAGTAGTAGTTTAGGGTGTGATACTGTGTCAAAAGCCTTAGATAGATCCAATAAGATATCAGGTTATTAGCCCAGCATCCAACATTTTGTTAATAGTATTGGTAAATGAAAGTAAGGCAGTGGTAGTGCTGTATGCAAGGCAGAAGCCATGCTGAGCGGGGGCAAGTAACTTATTGTTGATGAGATATTTTATGTATACACTTTTCTAGGATTTTAGATAGAGGAGAAAGTATAGAGATGGGCTGTTAATTACATAGATCACTTGCATTACCACCTTTATGTAGCGGAGTTATACTGGATTTTTTCCAAAGTTGTGGAATGTATGATTCAGAGATGGATCGATTAATGAGAATGCTAACAGGGTATGCTGTAGTATTTGAAGCAAGTTTTAAGTATTCTGCTGGAAGTTTGTCGGTGGAGGGGGAGCATGGCTTTAGTTTAGTTAACAGTTTATGCACTAGAGAGGTGGGCATAGGTTTGATAGTAAAAAAGCAATGGGTGAGCTGCTATCTGAAGTGTTATTTAAGGGGGCAGTATGTGTTTGACTTGGGAGAGGGAAGATTTGTCTTATCTGAACTGTCTGTGGTAGAGTTTGTTTGAGTAGAGAAGTCGTTGACAAGTTTTTGAATGGTTTCTGTGAAGTGGGTGTTGAAAGCCTGGACAATTTCTAGCGGGTCATTCTCAGGGGATGGTGTAGAATTTTGTTGGTTTCCAGGGTTAAGGAGTGAGGTGACATATTTCCAGAATATTTGGGGATTGTTGTTTTGGGAGTCTAGTTGAGTGGAGAAGTAGTTTTTCTGTTGGTAATGACTAGCTTTTTAGCAGTATTATGGAGTTGTTTGTATTTTACTTCATTTTGTGGGGTTTTATTTTTACGCCATTCCTTCCATACTCTGCCCTTGTCAATGAAAATCTGTTTAGTATGTTTTCTATAACTTCCCACCATCCCTGACACCTAACTTTCACTTATACTCTTAACTAATCTACCCTGGAAAACTAACACCTATCTTATACTTAATTACCTATTAAATATTAACCCTACCTCCTAGGACTTAAACTCCTCATAGCAATATGTCTCTTTTATCTAAAACTATACTAACTAACTTAATATTCATATACATATGCTCTTTATGCTTAACCTTCAGTTATCTCCTTACATCTTATGAAAGAGCTAATTATTTCCACTTTACTACCTGCCACAGACAAACAGCCTTTCAGAATCCTAGTCATACTTACACTCACTCAAACATTATAAGCACCCCTAACTATTTACTACCCAAATTCCATAGACATACACACATTAACTTCAACAATCCTAACATAAGGAAGCTCAAATATTTAACCAACTTTACATGCAAACCATCACTTGAACTACAAATACCAATCCTATGTGATGGTGACATCCACCCTAACCCAGGACCAACTAATAACTCCACTGACACAACCTACAATACCCCACACGTTACCCCACCTACACTAACAACTGCTTCTAATGCCTTACTAAATCGGACATCTGAATATCCGAAGCATTAATAATAAGATTGCCCATCTCCATGCCCTCCTAGACACTCACTCCTTTGATATTCTCTGTCTTACTGAAACTTGGCTGAAATCTGGTACTAAAGACAATGCAATACTTCCCCCAGGATATAATATTTTAAGGATGGACTGCTTAAAACGTAAGGGTGGGGGAGTAGTGCTTCTATTTAAAAATGTATTAAATATCTCTTCACAACCTGCCATCACATTAAATGATGATAAAGCTGAGATCCTTACTTCTAAACTACAACTAAACCCTAATAAATCGTTATATATCATCTGTATCTACCTTCCTCCTGGCAATAATTACACTAAAATTGATAATATCCTAAGTTGTATATCTTCTTCTTACCCACAAGAAACTATCATTCTAGGTGACTTTAATTGTGATTGGTCTTCTGTCAATACAAATAATCCCTCATCCCATATAAATCTTCATGGCTTTACTCAGACAATTAAAAATCCCACAAGAATCAATAAACCCAATAACAAAGAAAGTATTTTAGACTGGATCCTTGCTAACAAACTGCAACAAACATACACAGTAGGAACTTTGCCTGATGATGCAAGTGATCATTACTTAACTTACATCATAAGACAAAAAAATGACACTAATTATACTCCTACCTACAGGGTCTCACGCAGCAATAAACACTTTAACCCATTATTATTCCAAAATGAACTAAAAGCTTGTAACTGGAATCTTCTAAAAACCCTAACTCTTGAAGATGCTACCAATTACTTCAACACCAAATTCCCAGCTATCCTCGACCAACATGCTGCAAAACGATCTGTCAGAGTTAAATCTAAACCTGCCCCCTGGCTGTCCAAAGAGACAAGACAAAAAATACTACTTAGAAATAAATCTTGGGCTAAATGGAGAACTACAAAAACTATTTCAGACCATCAAACCTTTAGACAGTTAAGAAATAGCACTAAAAAAGCTGTTTTTTTTGGATAAAGAGAATTATTACTGTAAACTACAACAAACTCACTACAACAACCCCAAAAGGTTCTGGTCAACCTTAAATTCGCTCCTACATCCAGGCCGCTCTAGTACACCTTCACCTTCTGGGGCTGAAATGAATACCTCACACCAAACTGCCAATGTCTTTAACTCCTTTTTCACAGACACCATTAAGTCTTTAGCAAACCAACTTACTATTGACAAATCATACCCCCCCACCTGTTTACCTGCTAATCTCCCCATATTTCAAATACAACCTATTTCTACTTCCTACATCCTGAAAATCATCCTAAAACTCAAACCCTGTACCCCCATCTGCAGATCAGTTACCATCTGAATACCTTCAAAAAGCGGCCGAAGCAGTAGCTTATCCTATATCCCTCCTTATAAATAGAACCATTACGGAAGGAACCATCCCTGCTATCTGGAAAGTTTCCCACATAATCCCTCTACATAAAGGAGGCAGCTCAAAAGAGTAATCTAATTATAGACCTATAGCTCTCCTATCTCCCCTAGCAAAAATAATGGAGAAATGTATTCATCATCAGCTAATGCACCACTTAACTCAATTCAATTTACTAGCTAACTGCCAACATGGCTTTAGGCCATTTCATAGCACTACCACAGCTCTCATATCATTTACCGAGTGTATCAATAGAAACCGCAATAATAGTATCCTAACATCTGCACTCTTCTTAGACCTGTCAAAAGCCTTTGACATGGTAAACCACCATCTGCTCTTAAAAACCCTTGAATCTCTCTCACTAGATACCAAAGCGGTTCAATGGTTTACCTCCTACCTTAGTAACAGGCAACAGGCTGTTCTCTGGGAAAACGCACTTTCATCTCTTCTGCCAGTCACTCTTGGAGTACCACAAGGTTCCATCCTAGGTCCCCTCCTTTTCTCTTTATTCATAAATGACTTACATGTAGCAATACCTCAAGCTACATGTATTCAATATGCAGACGACTCAACTCTCATTTGCTCTGCTAATACCTCCTCTGAACTACAAACCCTAACACAGAACATATTTACCACAGTTGAGGCATGGTTCTTGAAACGCTGCCTACTTTTAAATGCCAATAAAACCAAACTCCTGCTTTTCAGACCCAATAGTAAGTCCCCCCTCTTAGACTTCTCTATTACCTCTAATAATGGTACACATATCGTCCCTGACTCTACCACAAAACTGTTAGGTATTACAATTGACAATAACCTCACTTTTGATAACCACATTAATAATACTATCAAAACCGTAAATAGAAAACTTGGCTCCTTATTTAGAATTAAAACCTTTCTAGCTCCACAGGCTAAAATTACACTCTCATCTTATTTCCACTCTTCTTTATGCCTCTCCCATATACACTACCTTAAAGAAAAAAAACCTCACTAAACTAGCAAATGCATACAATAGCATTGCTAGATTTGCTACTGGAAATCCATTTAGAACTCACCACTGTCAATCTATTACAACTAAACTGGCTAGAACTGAAAAATACACTATTACTCTCCCAACTTACCTTTATTCACAGGTTATTTCACCAACCGAAAAATACCCCCATACTTTCTGATCTTATTTCTCCCTATTCTAATCTAAATTCACTACGCTCCTCTAATAAACCTCTTGTGAAGCTAACTAAGTCCAATAACATTGCAGGTGATTCACTATTTTCTAACACCATAGGTAAACACTGGAATTCACTACCTACCACTCTAAGTACTACGTCATCACCCTTCCTCTTTAAACAAAAACTCAAACAACACCTAAAAACACTCTGGCTATGCCCATGCATCAATCCTGACTAATCTTATGATTCTACTTATGAGCTTTACCTTCTCTTACCTCCTCCTACTCTCTCCCTTCTGAAGAACTAGCTCAAAATACCTTTGTTAATTAGTCTCTGTTTCAATTTAATTAACAAAGCTAGATGGTTGCATTTTTTAATTGCTTATATATATTTACTCTTTATGAATGTTCTACTAAAGTATAACTCCCCTATTCCTATACTGTAAATAGAAGTAAATTGTCCTTCCTAGCATAAACTTTCTCCTATATATTTTTGATTGAACCTTATTTCTGTATGTATTTTTTTTTGTACTAACCATTTGCTTTCTTTATTTAATGACTTGTTTGTATTAACCTCAATGTGAAGCTTTTCTCCCCGGGCCTCTGCTGAAAATGGAAATATATCCAGTTGGACTAGCCCGGTAAACAAATGTAAAATAAAATAAATAAATAAAAATTGTTAGCCAAAGGGCATGGTTATGCTTTATTTGTTTTGTTCGCATAGTGGCGAGACTGTTCAGAGTATTAAGAAAGATGTTACTGAAGTACTCTACTGCTTTATCCAGCAGAAGTATTTTTAGTTGGGTACCAATTGTGGGCATTTAAAGTGTCTATAAATATTTTTTGACTGAAATGGGTAAGATTTCTAGAAGTTTTATACAGATGGGCTTTGGTTGTTTGTATTTGGGTTCTGTGAATGAAGGCAGATAGATGGTCACTAGAGATACTTGGGAGGGTTCCTGTGTGAGTGTCTTTGTGGGGGGTGTGATACGAGAATCCAGTCAAGGGTAGATTCAGTTTGTTTATTTACTGTATGTGTGGGATCTGTGATGAGTTGGGTAAACCTAGACAAGCTTATACTATTAGAGGGGTTGTTAGAGATGAGAGTTTGCCAGTTTATATTAGTATCACCCAGAATAATGGTTTCGTTTGAGATATTTTGGGTTGCCCAGGAGAGAAAATCTTCTAAAAAGGGTATATTTTGTCCTGGGGGAATGTATAATACTACAATACAAATTTGTTTTCTTTTGTTGATATGGAGTATTGCTGGTAATAGTTTTATGTTTCCGAAGGTTGGTACAGGTTTGAAAAATTGTGTGTGATGGTTATGGAGTCACGGTAGATTAATGGAACCCCGCCACCTTTTTTCTGGAGACAGTAATTTCTAAGCATGTTGTACCCTGGGGGATTATTTCAGTATCAGATATATGTGGTTTCATCCATGTTTTAGTAAGTGCAACAATATCTGGGGTGTATAGAGAAAGCCAGGCTTGGAATTCAGTGGTTTTATTACATATACTACGAACATTAGCTGTTGTTATTAATAGGTTTTAGGAATGGGAGCTTTGGGTATGAAAAAAAAAAGCAAAGGCGGAAAGGTAAAACCACACCAGCAATTTATTGTGAGCGCTTTCGTACAAATATTCTCATGTACTTCTTCAGACAATGTTACCCAGCTAACAATGCTTTAAAAAGACTGAATAATTGAACCAATTAAGATAATAAATTGATCATTAACTAGATCAAGCCTAAATTCAACACTGTTAAAAAGACATTCTCAAATTACTAAAAAATACATAAACATTCAAATAAATAGAAAATGAGAACGACTAATCTTATAAATTCACTTCATACTACTCTTAAGACACCATAGTAAATTATAAATTTTATTACATCTCTATGTATATCCAAGAGCATATTTGCCAATACATATTATTTTTACAAAAAAATATATTAAAATAAATATTATATTAAACATATTTCACTTATCCAATGCTTTTAATTTTAACCGGCATTTGATGGGACATGCTTCATTTAATCCAGGATAGATGTGTGCATTAGTCTGCAATTGCCACATTAATTCACGTTCCTCAAGTTAAGTTTCCATGGACTACCTCGAATATTTTTACAAACATAATCAACTACAGTGAATTGAAAGCTATGTGACTGAAACTCGGCTATGTGTCTAGCTAGGGCATTTGTACTGATGTTCTTGGCAATATTATAAAGATGTTCATATACGCGTTGTTTAAATGGACGCTCAGTTTTACCTAAATAAAAAGCTGAGCAATGTCTGCAAGAAGCCAAATAAACTATGCCCTGGCTGTCACAAGTAAATCGACCCTTGATGAAATATTTGGTCCCTCGAATAAATACAAATGTCGCCGTCTGGACATACTTGCAATAATTACAATGTCCACATTTGAACATTCCCTGAGTGTGTCTATACTTGACACTAGGGGCTTCAAATAACATTTTTAAATTAGGACCACATTTAAAAGTTACCAGGGGCCTCATCCCTACCAGATTCATGATCATATGATCCTCTAAGATGAGATCCCAATTATTAACCAAGATGTTCCTAAACTTAGATGCCTTAGTTGAATATTGGGTCAAAAAGCTGATAGTATAACTTTTCCCTCCTTTCTCTTGTATATTTTGGTCATTAAGTGGTGAATCTGGTAACCACAAGGTTTCCCTGTCACAGATATGACCTCTTGACATGATAGGTTTAAAATGCCCTACTTCTCTCTTAAATTTGACCTCACCAATAAGGTGGTCAATAAGAGAAACTGGGTAACCATGATTAATAAACATAGCTTTCAAACTTTGACATTCCCCCAAAAAGTCATCATCACAAGAAGTCATTCTAGAAGCTCTGACTAACTGACCTTTAACCACCACTCGCTTTTGGTGGTATGGATGATTACTTTGAAAATGTAGGAAAGAATTACAATACATAGGTTTCCTGTGAATATGTGTTGCAAACCTATTAAACGTTACATCCTTGCAGAGATTAATATCTAGAAAGGTAATGTTCTGACAATGGAATTGAAAAGTAAATTCTAAATAGTTCGTAAAGGATGTCATAATCTGAACTAAATGGTCTGCATCCCTTACATCGCCTTTAAGGATGAAAACATATCATCCTGGTGTCTAGTGTACCAAGCAACTTTTTCTTTAAAGATTGAATTTTGGAATAAAAATGTCCTCTCCCAAAAGGCCATGACGGTATTGGCAAAAATGTCGCCACACGGGGAGCCCATGGCTACCCCTGATTTTTGGAGAAAATACTCTCCTTTGAACATAAAGAAGTTGTTGCTTAAAACAATTTCTAGTAATGCAATGATGAGGTCCACTTCTTTACCTCCTACTTGTTTAAGCAGAAGAAAATCCCTCACCCACTCTAAACCAATATCTTGAGGAATGACTGTAGATAAATCTTTAATATCTACATTCAAAAAGTTGTATGATGGATCAAATGACAATTTGTTCAAATTTTCTAAGAAATCCCAGGAGTCATGGCAAATTTGTAATTCTGACTGTAGAGACAGCTTCAATCTAGAGTCTACCCACTTTGCACAAGCATATGTGATGGACTTATGTCCATCAATTATAGGCCTAAGGGGAGGGTCACCTAAATTTTTGTGCAGTTTAGGTGTACCAAAGATAACTGGTATTAAAGATGCTGACATACTTCGATACTAATAAGTATCAATAGAAATAGAGGCTTCTATGAACAAGTCACTTAAAAATATTCTATTGCGTTGATATGCTTGATTCAGTTGATTTAGGGAAACTTTTTCATAGTTAGCACTAAACAACATACTATGCATTCTTCTACTATATTCAGCCTCATCCATGAAAATGATGCCCCCACCTTTATCTGGCTGCATTACTCGGACATTATGTGCTTTAACATAAGCAATAAAATCTCTTTCTGCCTTTGAAATATTATAACTTTGACTTGAATAGTTATGGTTATTAATAAGAGCTCTGAAATGCATTTCAGTCATTTTCTTGAATAAAGCTAAAGTCCCCTGTAATGGGGGATTGAATACACTAGATATTCATTCATTTGTTACTAAACTGGTGTTGTTACCAAACATGACATTTAAATTCAGCTTGCGCACAAACAACTTTAAATCGCAAATGGTTTTAGCTAGGTTAGGTTTAAAACTTGGCACAAAATTTAATCCTTTACCTAAAAACTCAACCATACATTGTGGGATACTAAGAGAGCTAAAGTTGTAAATATTAAAGTCACCTTGGTTGCTTTTATAGATGGTTAAATTGTCCAACTGATCTACATAGACTATCTCCTGCGACGGTTGTTTCTTTTCCTCTGTTGTTTGGGATTGCGGTTGCTGTATTGCACCCTGTTGCTAGTTCTGTTGCCATCCTAGTGAAACTCCTGTCCATTAGTGTTGTGAGCGTTTGATCCATTAGATTCCCCACCATATTGGCGTTGTTGGTTATTTTTAATCCGCTCACTACGCCGGACTGTTGAATTATCCTGATTATTAGTAACATAACTGATGTTAGTACTGTCATCAAGGTGAGCCAGTGCCTGGTTGTCAGTTGCCAAGGTAACGGAAGAATTATGAGCAGCTTTATTAAAACTAGAAGGAGGATCTGGATAAGCCATATTCTGATTGTATTTGACTTTGTCCCTGTTTAATTTACGAGTTTTGGTATCCATGACTTTGACCATAAGTGAATCTATGCTTGAAAAGATTCTCTTAAAGTCATACTCGTATCTATTAAATTCAGGGTCAGTCTTAATGTCATTATCAAGTTTTTCTAATTGCCCCTTTAGTTCACTCATTTATTTATCATAATTTCTAATAAGTATTTCAAGAAATTCAAGGCCTTGTTTGTTAAACATATTTCAAGAAATTCAAGGCCTTGTTTGTTAAACATATCCACCACCTGTAAGTGGCAATAGCAGACTAATGCACACATCTATCCTGGATTAAATGAAGCATGTTCCATCAAATGCCTGTTAAAATTAAAAGCATTGGATAGGGGAAATATGTTTAATATAATATTTATTTTAATATATTTTTTGTAAAAATAATATATATTGGCAAATATGCTCTTGGATATACATAGAGATGTAATAACATTTATAATTTAAGAGTAGTATGAAGTGAATTTATAAGAGTAGTCGTTCTCATTTTCTATTTATTTGAATGTTTATGTATTTTTTAGTAATTTGAGAATGTCTTTTTAACAGTGTTGAATTTAGGTTTGATCTAGTTAATGATCAATTTATTATCTTAATTGGTTCAATTTTTCAGTCTTTTTAAAGCATTGTTAGCTGGGTAACATTATCTGAAGAAGTACATGAGAATATTTGTATGAAAGCGCTCACAATAAATTGCTGGTGTGGTTTTACCTTTCCGCCTTTGGTTTTGTTTTCATAGTTCGAGTTCAAATTAGCTTTGGGTATGAGTTGGGGAGTTGGTTGGACCAGGGTTGGGATGAATGTCTCCACATTGGGTGAGGACCTGAATATGTGTTATTTGTTTGAGTAGTGAAAGGATGGGAAGTGGGGCATGTTAAGCACAATATAAGTGAATTTTAGTTTGCTGTTGATGGTGGAGTACCTAGGTTTACTTAGGAGATGGGTTTGGAAGTTAAATAGAGATGGTGAGATATTGGTGAAGCTTTCGTTATTAGCATGGGGTTGTGAGGATAGAGTGGGAGAATTTGGGTTAAAAGAGAGAGGTGAAGTGAAGTAGGTAAGTAAGAGAAGAAATACTGTGGAGGTGAATAAGAGGATGTTGTGTTTTATGTTGTATGGGATTTTGTTTAAATTGGTGTTGTGAGATGTAAGGTGGGATGTAGATGATGATGTAGCAGGTGGGAGAAGAGATTGGACTTTATGGTGTGTGTAGGTGTTGTATGCTATTTATGTGGGTGGAACTATGTGCAGCTGTGTGTGGTACTAACAGTTGGGCTCTTGCTGGTTGGAGGGAATGTGGGGTGTGGTATCCAGATGTATAAATGTAATTGAAGTGGGGGTGGGTGGGAATTGGGGTAGGGTAGAGGAGAGGAGTGAGCCTGGAGCGGGTTGCACCCAATCCTGACAGTCGTGAGTTAAGACTAAACAAAAAAAAACAAATATCTCCAAGGCAGAGAATGGGTAGGTAAGTGAAACAGAGGCCAGAGGTATGTGAAAAGAAAGCAGTCAAGGAAAGTAAGAAGAAAGATACCTGAAGTTAAAGAGGGTACTAAGTTTAAGGTAAGAGACTAAGAAAGCCAAAACAAGAGAAAAATGCAGGGGCATTCTGCAGAAGGCCAGAGAGGGCTAGGTAGGTCCGATATTTGTTGAGAGTCTTTGGTAATATGGAGTATAGAGGGGGGAAAAAAACAAAATTAGGCAGAAAAAGCAAGACTGTTTTGCGAGGGTGCAGACAGGCAGGTAGAGAAGTTGGTGGTGGCCAAGGGTCCCTAGCAGCTTACTCTTAGGTTACTTAAAAGCAGTTACTCAGTAGTTAGAAGCGCTATACATATATTGGCTTGAGTACACACAAGTCTATATCCTGTGCTGTATCTGGACAGACCAACCGTTAATGATGCAAGGCAGGGCGGCTGCAGGAATTCACTTCCGGGAGTTAGAGATGTGGGGAAAATTGGCTTGAGTACACGCAGGTCTATATCCCACACTGTATCAAATTGCATCATTAACAGATGGTCTGTCCAGCGACAGATCATCTGTTAATGATGCAATTTGATGCTTGTGACTAGTGTTGTTTCTCTTCTGGGTCTCTCCTTTCTTTCTTCTGTACTTTTTCTTTTCTTTTTCATTTCTTTTGCATTGGTGGTTGATGGCAGGCTGAAAGGTGTAGTGTTATGAGTGTTGGAAGAATGTAAAGTGAATGTGTTCATTTTACATAGTTACAGCCCCTTTCATTTAAAAAAGAAGAGAAGAGCTTTTTTTGAAAGCTGTGATCAATGGTTCTAGTTAAGCCAAGTTCTTAGAACTTGAGCATTTTCTTACTGTGTTGAAGCCTGTCTGCTCTTTTTTATGCTTATTTGAATTTGTCTGAGTTTCCCATTGAGGTTGCATGCCCTGTTTTATAGCTGTTCAGTGAAGAACATCAGTGACTGGTTTCTAATGTCAATCAGAAAGAAATGGGTGGAATTGATGCTCGGAGTGGGAGGTCGAAAGGCAAGAGTACAGAATGAACTTAAAGATGCCATTTTATAGCACAAATGTCTGAAATTTAAACTGAATTAAAAGTCAAGTGCTGTCAGGAATATGGTAAGCATAATTAGTCTAAACGGCAATCAGATTTTGTGTTATTATGCTAAATAGATCTTTAGTAGAGTTCTCTCAACTGTATAGTTATGACAGAAATTGCTAGTTCTTTTTATTGTTTCACTGATCACTGATGCACATTCGTAGTCTCACACACACACACAAACACACCTGGAGTCAATTTAGAGTTACTAATTTGTATACTGTATTTGTATACAGCATGTCTTTGAAAGATGGTAGGTAGTCAGAGTATTCATAGAAAACCCACGCAAGCACAAGTAGGATATGCAGGATCCACACATATTGTACCTCAGCTGGGAATATAACTAAATATTCTCTTCTTATGAGGAAACAGTACTACTAACTATAACACTATGCCAGCAATGTGGATATGCATTTTATCGAACGTGACATTACAAATTTTATGTTGTAAAAATGATTTATTATTTCTACTTTGGAACTCTTTACTGAACAATAAATATAACTCAAAATACTCATAGATTATGTAGCAAATATAAGCATGAATGTCAGCGTCTTCCAGGGTTAAGAATGCTTGCAATGAGTGCAGTTTCACTCAGTTGTTCCCAATATTGACCTAAATACTAGGAGTCTTAACATGAAGCTGCACTCACTGGAAGCAGTCCTCACCTTGGAAGATGCAGACATATGTGCAGTCACAGAGAAATGGTTCAAGGCTGTGGAAAGCACCCCGGCCATACCAGGTGACACCTCCTTCCACACATTCAGACCACAACTGAAGGCATGAAAACTAAAGGAGGTGGTGTATCAGTATTCATTAAAGATTAATACACCTCCAGATTGATTAAACAGTATGATTCTCTGGAGATATTTCAGGTGCAATTAACTGTTAGTAGGACACATATTCAAGTCACTGCCATCTACAGGACGCCCTCCATAAATTAGAACACCCTCTCTGCCTATTTGGATCTAATTGAATCTATCAAGATACATCTGAACACCACGATTTTGGGTGACTTTAACTACCCATCCATTGACTGGGTAAATTACTTGTGCCCACACTCTCTTGCCCAAAGGTTCCTTGACTTTGTTAACTTCAGTGCCGTGGACAATCTGATTGACACCCTCACAAGGGGTGCCAACATCCTGGATCTGGTTCTTACCAATATGTAAACCACTGTAGCACCCCCACTGTGAGGTCTTCCCTTGTAAAATCTAACAACAAATCAGTCTAATTCGAAGTAACTATCACACCTGACCCCCTCCCCCCAAGCAGCAACTAAACTAAAAAACTTCTCCAAAGCAGATTATAACCTCTTATGGGTGGTATAAATAGCTTCATTGCACCCTCCCCAGTTCTACACCAGTGCTTCATACAAACACCTGTATAACTGCATTGACTCAGGCATACCTGATAGGACCAAAACAAGCTCCTCAAGGTAGAGCAAACCTGCCTGGTGGACAACTGCCATTAACAGGCTTTACAATCAGAGGAGGAAATTGCTGTCTAAGAGTAAGAGGGAGTGAGCCCTAAACTGGAAACACTCCTTCCTCAGCTGAAACAAACAAATAAGACTTCTTGTGAAATTCTCCAAAGCAAACTAAGAATCCAAATTAGCTTCCTCAACTAAGGACAGCCATAAGGCATTCTTTAGTTATATCTGTAACCTAAAAGGAAAGGCCCAGATATGTGCTGAACTGGTAGTTAATGTTACCACATATACTGAGCCTGTGGACATAGCTAACTTGTTGGCTGACAGCTCTGTGAAAACTTCACTCCCATGTCCTCGCCACACATACCCCATGACAACCCTACCACCTGTCCCCTACCTTGGTAAATGCCCTCTCTAAGGCCAAAAACACAGCATCTATGGGACTGGATAACATCCAAGGCTGCATCTTACATGTGATCCAACAAGAATTAGCAACACCATTGGATAGTCTTTTCAATCATAGTCTAAGCACCAGCTTCTTCCAGCTGAATGGAAAATGGCCACTGTTATTCCCTTGCACAAAGGTGGTGCTTTCTTTGACCCCAGGAACTATAGACCTATTAGCCTGACTTGTCTTATCTGCAAGGCCATGGACTGAATTATCATGGACCTTATCAACAAAGACATAGGTAATCTCCAAACACTTGACCCTATTCAGTTTGGATTTGTCAAAGGGAGACCATGCCTGTTAAACCTGGCAGTCACCAAAGCCCTGGATGAGGGGAAATCTGTGCATACAGCCTACCAAGACTTAGCCAAGGCTTTTGACACTATCCCCCACTCAGGCATCATTGACAAACTCACCCAGCTAGGTATCAACCCTTATATCATTAGATGGGTTGCTAAATGGCTCATTGATAGAACACATAGTCAAAATAGGGAAATCCACTTCCAGCAACAGACCTGTAACCAGTGGTGTTCCACAGGGATCAGTCCTGGGACTTCTACTGTTTGGAATCTATTTCTCCAAAGTACAAGTGAAAACTAAAGGTTTGTGGCTGAAAAAGTTTGCTGATGACTGCAAACTGGGAGCAGTCATAAAATCCCCAAATGATGTCAACATCCTACAAGAGGGTCGTTCACAAACAAATGATTGGTGCCAAAGTCATGGCCTTAAACTCAATGCAAAATAAATGTATTATCATCCCTTTCAGTAAGAGCAATGTTCCTGCTAACTACCACATAAATAACAACACCCTAAGTATGCACTCAGTGGTGAGAGACCTGGACACACATACCGACAGCAATTTTACCTTTGATTATCATGTTTCCACAGTGGTAAGAAGGGCATTCTATATTGTTCATCTCATAAGTAAGGACATTGCCTCCAGAAAAAAAGAAGTTATAACCTCCCTGTACTCTTCCCTCATCAGGCCAATAATTGAGTACAATGCCACTTTTGGTATGTACCTTTCCAAGCACCTGCAGCAATTGGAGAAACCACACAAGTTCCTCACAAGGAAAATTCAAGGTCTTCTGCATCTGTCCTATGTGGATCATCTGAAATCACTGTCACTTTATTCTGTTTCATACAAACTAGTCAGAGGCAATCTCTGCCTTGCATGTAAGGCAATCTTCTGACCCTGCTTTATTGGAAATGCTGTATTTCTGCAAGTCAAATGGTACACGGGTTACTCGCTCTAAAGACCTTAACCTGGTATGTGACATTAATAGAACCTGCTGGGGGGACAGATTTGTCTTCCAGAGGTTACCACTCACTTGGAACATACTCCTATTTCATGTTAAACAGAGCACCTGATTGGCCCTCTTCAAATGCAATCTAGATGATTGGATGTGTAACTAAGTTCATTCCAGGGGTTCCACCTGTACCCCTCTTGGACACAGATATTAAATGCTGATGGGGGAAATAAAGGTAGAACTTGACTAGGCTTGTAAGGGTCCTAGGGCCATTAGCCTAGTAACTTCCTATGATCCTATAGGTTGCAAGAGGTTGGACAGGATATCCTTCGTGGCATGTACACATATAGCTAAACTCTTGACTATTGCAACATTTTTCTTAAGCAGTATAATTAAGAAAGTAGGCTATATATTTTAATTGGGAACATTTTAATTGTATCAAAGCAAAGGGGTTCTGTGACTAACGGTTTTGATGGCTTTTTTAGCAAATATTTTTCACAATTAGAACAACTGACAATTATAGGATATAGAAGTATTTCAGAAAGGATACATGTGAGTCTCACTTTATGCTTTAAATAGTAAAAGTACTGTTTTCATAGGATCATAGGAGGTTACTAGGCTATTGGCCCTGAGGCCCTTATAAGCCTAGCCAAGAGTTTAGCCCATGTTTAGAAAAGTCAGCACTCAGAGCCCTGTCCAGCAGGGACACAGATGGAATCCTAGGAGTGTATTTTCTGTTTCCCATCCAGTTATCCAGGTTGCACTTAAAAAAGGGATAATGAGGTACTCTGCTTGACATGGAAAGCGAGTCTATTTCACAGATGGGGGAGTTTCTAGGACACAAATCTGTCCCTCCACAAGTCCTACTGATATCACAGACCAGATTGAGGTCACGTGTATGGGTTGCTCGAGTGGAGCTGCTTGACTTGCGGATATGCAGCAGTCCCATCAGGGCGGGGTCTGAGATTGCTTTGTATTCCAGACAGAGGTCACCTCTGAGGAGTCTGTATGAAACTGAGTAGAGGGACAGGGACTTTAGCCTATCAATATAGGATTGGTGTTTGAGGCCCTGGAGTCTTCTGGTGAGGAATCTCTGTGGTCTCTCCACCTGCTGCATGTGCTTTGCAAGGTACATGCCAAAGGGACCATTGTACTCAATAATTGGCCTTATAAGGGAAGAATACAAGGATCTTATGACCTCTTTGCCCCTGGATGAGATACCCTTACTTATGAGGTGGGCCATGTTGAAAGCTTTCCATACAATGGAAGCAACATGGTGGTCAAAAGTCAGGCTGCTATCAACCTGGGTGCCCAAATCCCTCATTACTGATTGTGTACTTAGGACATTGTTATTAATGTGATAATATGTGGGGACATCACTCTCCCCAAAGGGGATGATGATGCATTTTTTGGCATTCAGCTTGAGGCCATGTTTCTGGCACCAGTCATTTGGGTGAGACCCTATTGGAGGTCATCCACATCACTTGAGGAATTGATGACTGTGCCCAGCTTGCAGTCATCTGCAAACTTGGTCAGCCATAGCCCACTGGTTTTGACCTGCACCTCAGAGAAGTATATCCCAAATAACAGAGGCCCCAAGACCGATCCCTGGGGTACACCGCTCATTATGGATCTACTGCTTGAGGTGGCTTCCCCTATTTTGATTAGGTGAGTTTTAGCAGCAAGCCAGTTTGCTCCCCATCTGGTAACATATGCATTGATGCCTAGTTGAGAAAGTTTATCTATTATGCCTGAGTGGGGAATAGTGTTGAAGGCTTTGGCCAGGTCAATATAGGTGGTGTGTACTGTCTTCCCCTTGTCCATGGCTTTGGTGACTGTCTCAAAGAAGTCAACCAGATTTAACAGACATGACCTCCCCTTGACAAAGCCAAACCATGTGGAGTCGAGTGTTTTGAGGTTGCCAATATCTCTGTTAATGAGGTCCGTGATAATCTGTTCAATGGACTTGCAGATCAGGCTAGTTAGGCTGATGGGTCTATAATTACTGGATCGGTGGATGCTCCACCTTTGTGTAAAGGGATGACAGTGGCTGTCCTCCACTCAGCTGGGACAAAGCCGGTACTCAGGCTTTGGTTGAATAGGGTGCCTAATGGTGCTGCAAGTTCATGCCTGAGTTCATGTAGGATGCAGCCTGGGATGTTATTAGGTCCCATGGAGGCTGTATCTTTTGCCTTTGAGAGGGCAGTGATGACCTGTTCTCTAGAGATAAGGGGTGAGGGGCACGTACTGGGGATGTCCTGATTTATTGATGGGGGGATAGAGGGGAGAAGTTTTCACTGAATCTGTCAGCCAGTAGATTGGCTGTATCTACAGTATTTGTGTATATGGTGTCCTTGACCACCAGTTTTGAACAGATCTGGGTGCTTCCTTTGAGATTGCGGACCTATGTGAAGAAGATCTTATGACTGTCTCTAGTAGATGTGGCCAATTTGGACTCAAAGTTGGCTTTAGAGGATTTCACTAGTGCTCTTATTTGCTTATTTAGGCTAAGGAGAGATTGCTTCCAATTGGACACCTGTTCCTTCTTGGTCCTGGACAGCATTTTTTTGTTGTATAGTTTATTTATTGCAGATGTGCACCAGACAGGTTTACTCTTCCTTGCGGAGGATGATTTTGTCCTGTCAGGTATTCCTGATTCCATGCATGTATATAAATGCTCATATAGTACTTTGGTGTAGATTTGGACATTGGTGGCAGTTCCTACAGTGGGGGGGGGCTGTGAAGCTGTTTATACCATCCCTCAGGTGTTTGTAATCAACTTTGGAGAAGTTTTTTTTTTTTACCCTAGCTATAAGGGGCTTAGGGGAGATGGTGACCTCAAAAGTGACCAATTTATGGTCAGATCTTACCAGGGAGGATGATACCATAGCAGTGCTGCATTGGTTATTCATGTTGGTTAATACCAAATCCCAGATATTATCACCTTTTGTGGGGGTATCCACTAGCTTTTCCAAGGTATTTTCATTAATAAAATCAAGGAATCTTTGGGTATTTGTGTTCTGGCATGAGTAGTTTTTCCAATCTATGGTTGAATAGTTAAAGTCACCCAGGATCAGGGTAAAGGGTTGAATATTGATAGATTTGAACAGGTCCAGATAGGTGGAGTGGAGATCGGAGTCCAACTTGGAGGCCTGTAGCTAGCTATAATTTGAATAGGGGTCTTGTCAACAGTTAACTGCACTTGGACTGTCTCCTGTGCATCATACTGTTTGACCAGCCTGGAGGTGTGTGTGTCTTTAATATATACTGAAACTCTACCTCCTTTGTATTTGGTGCCCACATTCTGGGGTCTGAATGTATGATAGGATGAGTAACGAGATAAGGCTGGGGTGCTCTCTGCAGCTTTGAACCAGGTTTCTGTGACTGCATGAATGTCAGCGTCTTCCAGGGTTAAGAATGCTTGCAATGAGTGCAGTTTCATGTTCAGACTCCTACTGTTTAGCAGCATGATCTTTAATTTGCGTTTTGTTGAGATTTTTATGTTGGTGGTATCGACCTTATGACTTTTCCTCAAAAAGGCACTATCGGGGAGGCAAGGGCCTTTGCCAGAAGCCTGAAGCCCAAGTGAGACAGATGTAGTCCATCTCTAGCAAAGCATCATGGTCTGTCGATCATATCTTCCCAGGCTCTCAGGCACTGGATCTCCCTGAAATGACACCAGAAACTAAGCCAATTGTTAAGGTCAGTCATTTTCAGTTTTTATTAAGACATCATTCTAGGTGACAATAGAATGCTGCTTAAGGCTAGGGACATACCTGCCTGGGACACATAATCAGTGAACTCAATCATGTCTCTCTTCATATAGTCCAGGGAGGTAAGTCTCAAATTGTTCATGCCAATATGGACTATGACAGAGTCATAACAGTACCTGTTATTGAGGGATTTGAGTGCGTGTGTGATATGGTGGATCCTTATCCAGCCTGGTGAGAAGCACATCTGTGTGTCTCACAATGGAGTGTCCTATGACTATTATTTTGGGTGTGTGGTTAGACCTTAGTGGTTGAGAGACACTGGTGTGTGGACTGTGCATACATATGCATACCATGGTATGTGGTGTGGAGGGTTGTAGAGTTCTCATGTGTTTTTACCTCTGAGGTGACCTTTGTTTGGGTTTGTTTTTGTTGAGAACCTCTGCATATGTGGGTGTGTGTTGTGTAGTTGTGGGTGGTGTTTGAGGTATAGTAATTGTGTTGACAACCTTCTCAGTGCCAGATATACTGGCTTGTGAGGGAGAGAGCATAGACTGTAGCTTCTTTATGTAATTGCATCTCTCACAAATTGTGTTCCTAGGTGGTTGTAGTACATGGTTGCCCAGGTACATGTTTTTGTGATCTGAGTTTGATTCTTAGTGATATGGTTCAGGTCTAACCTATTCAAGTTTTGGGATTTAAGAGTGTGAGTTTTGTTAATTTTTAGCTTTTCCTGATGTGCTGTGATCACAATTTAGCTTGGTACTGCCAAAGGTCAAAGCCATACTCCTATGTCCTATTTAGTCAGATATGCATATTTTTTAAAGCGGTCTGAGGTGGTAATACTGAAGAAGGTATTTTGCAACCAGATCAACAAACATGGTTTGCTTTCCTAAAAATGTGCTGTATTGTGTATGCGACATTCATGGCTATAGCTTTAATGCTATTTATATGTAATTGCCTTCCGGAAGATGAACAGCAAGCATAGAGACTATAGTCTGCCTACATACAATGTATTTAATCATTACATATTTGAATTCTTTACCATATACTGGTCACAACTCTTTGTAATCTTACCTCTTATTTAATTATGTGATGCCTAATATATAGCAAACATGACAATATAATTTCATGATATAGGGAAATACCTTCCTAACAGTTTCCTCATCAACACAGTTATATATTTTTGAGCCTGTCTGATGCTAATATTCTATTAACTATAACGTACCAATTGGTGTAGGAAAAACCAGAAGAACGAAAAACACCAAATCCATAGCTAAGACAGAGAAACACAGAAAACGGATAGCGTAACTTCACTTTAATGCTTTTGTCAAATTACTTCTTCAGAACCACATGACCAATGAAAAAACAAGCAGAATATATACTTGACCAGTGAAAAAACAAGTATATATTCTGCTTGTTTTTTCATTGGTCATGTGGTTCTGAAGAAGTCATTTGACAAAAGTGTTAATTAAAGTGAAGTTACGCTATCCGTTTGCTGTGTTTCTCTGTCTCAGCCTTGGATTTGGTGTTTTTCACTCTTCTGATGCTAAGATTCCATGAAACCATTTGTAAACTAAATAATAGACTATTTGAGTGGTTTTGGTGTCTATGGCTACTCCATATAGCAATGTTAGCAGTGACCCACAGATACGAGATGCAGGGTCCCCATTAACATATAATTTCTGCATTTGTCACTTAGCATACAGACATGGGTTAATCATCTGAGGGGACTGGTTTCTCCTGTGGTAATGGTGGAAGAAATTTGTAATTGTTTCTGCAGGTATGAAGAGCTCTCCTTTAGTATGTGTTTGGTGCAAATGCAATTTTCTCTTTTTCTTACAAATATGCATTTCTGTACCAAGACCTTTTAATGCTTCTTAATAGAAAATAGAAAGTTCCCAATTTTATAGTTTTGTTTAAAATATACAAAGGGAGATAATGTGTTCTAATAATAATTTAGGTGAAGTCTTATTTTTCATATATAAAATTATTATTCATCATAATTTTCTATCCTACAGCATGTGACGCTAATTTGTATTGCTAAACATTTTCTTACAGTACTAATACTATATAATCTAATACTAGAAACATATTTTGTTATATACACTCTTTAAATCACAATTGGCAAAATGTTTATAGAATTTTTTCATGTGTGATGTTTTTTAATTGCTTTTTTTCAATGATCATACTGTTCCAAATGTAGCAGAGAGGTATTGGACTTACTCTTGTTGATGGGTGGGAATGTTTGGAAAGATTCGCTATTCAAACTAGGAGTGTTAGACTCCATGAGGGGAAAGAAGGGTTATAGAAATTTATGTTTAATCTTTTGGGAAATATTTTATCTTTTATTGGTGTCTACTATCATTACTAATAAGTATATAGTTAATAATCTCAAGCTTGTGGTTATATATTTATTTATTTATTTCCAGTTTGATGACCGGGGAAGTCCACTGGGTTCGAAAGCCCGTTTTCAGTGGAGGCCCGGGGAGGAAAGCTCCATATTAAAAATACATTGCACACACAACACACTGTGTTATAGCAGGATAACACCTTTAACAATTTCTAAAAACATAGTACTTATGGTAGTATACGTAAGAGATACATTGCACACATAGCACACAGTGTTATAGCAGGATAACACCTTTAACAATTTCTAAAAACATAGTACTTATGGTAGTATACGTAAGAGATACATTGCACACATAGCACACAGTGTTATAGCAGGATAACACCATTAACAATTTCTAAAAACATAGTACTTATGGCTGTATACTGTATTGTTAGCATAGAAGAGAGACATGAGAATAGATTATACATAGATCTAGAATGCAAGAGATGTAAATCAGGGGGAAGTGAAGGAGAAGCAAGGAAAGATAGTGTAGAAGAAATAGGTTTGAGTCTAAAAGCACAACTTATGAAAAAGGCAAAAGATACATTAGTAAGTCAGGACATGTATGTAGGCCGGGGGAAGGAGAAAATATAAAAGGAAGAAATGAGATTAAGCAGGGGAGAGAGAGGAGATAAAGAAGTAGAGGGAGGGGAGCTGAGGGGAGAGTTTGAAGAAGAAGTGTTGGTGGGGGGAAAATGAAACAGAGATCAATAAGATCTAGGTAGGAATAAAAAAAAAAGAAAATGAAACAAAGATCTAATAAGCTCTAGGTAGGAAGTATACAATTGCATTTCCAGTTTTGGGAGAGGTGAGAATGAAGAAGAGATTTGAATTGTTCATAACTTGTAGTGAGTCTTAGAAGGGAAGGAAGTAAGTTCCATTTTTTTGCTATAGTATAAGAAAGAAGGAGGTGGCCAGGAGGTCGTTTGGGTTTGTATACAGAAATAAGGTTTTGGTGACTAGATCTTAGGGGCCTGAGAGGAGTGTAGAAGGGTAAGATGTTAGATAATGCAGGGCAAGCAGTAGGTTTGAAAATAAGTTTATGTGCAGTAGTAAGTTGGAGGTAATCCAGGTTATTAGGGAGTTCTAGCCATTGGAGACTACGGAGGCAAATGCAATGGTGTGTAGAATGGGGGGAGTTAGTAGCGAATTTGGTGATTTTGTAGTAGCGACTTTCAAGTTTTGAGGAGATAGAAGCGGTGAGGTTGGTTAGAAGAGGAGCACCACACAATAGAGAAGGGAGAAGGTAGGTAGTGGCGAGTGTTTGTCTTGTGGTTAAAGAAAGAAAGTTAGCATTTCTGTAGAGCATACCTAGCTTCTGATGTTTTTTTTTTATGTTTAGTTGAATGTGAGTATTAAATGTCAGGTGTTCATCAATGGTAACTCCGAGTAATTTAGCATTGTTAACAACGTCTATTTGAGACTGGGAGAGGCTGGAGATTTTGAAAGATGGCTTATCAAGAGGCAGAGTTTTTGAGGGGGAGAAGAGAATGATATGGGATTTATTGGCATTAAGGGAAAGATGGTTTTGAAGCATCCAATTTTCTATGGTTGTGAAGGCCAGTTGGGTTTTGGCTTGGAGCTCGGGAAGGCTAGGGGCTGAGCAGATAACAGTGGAGTCGTCTGCATATTGCACAATTTGAGAATGAGGAATTGCAGAGTAGAGGTCGTTAATAAAGACATTGAAGAGCAGGGGTCCGAGAATTGAACCCTGAGGGACTCCAGTAGGGATAGGTAAGAAGTTTGAGGTACCTGTATTCCATTTCACTGCTTGGGATCTGTCTGAGAGATAGCTTTTGAACCAAGCAAGGGAATTGTGGGAGAGATTGAGGTTAGAAAGGTGGCTGAGAAGGAGTGTGTGGGATATTGTGTCAAATGCTTTGGAACGGTCAAGAAGGACAGTGGAGACAATTTCTCCAGAGTCACGTGCATGGTTGACAATGTCTAGGAAAGAAAGGAGAGCAGTTATGGTACTGTGGCCAGGCCGAAACCCATGTTGTGTAGGAGTGAGAAGTTGGTTAGTGAGGAGGTGGGGCATGAGTTGCCGGTGGATACATTTTTCAAGGACTTTATCAGTAAACAGTTCAAGAATTTTGAAACTTTTGGAATTATGATGATATAATTTGTATATTTATCTTGCCTCTTATATGACATATTTAAAGTGCATTTCCATTAATATTAATGGATTAAACAATGGTTGCAAGAGGGGTAGTTTAAACAAGTTTCTAAATTTATTTAATTTCCAGATTATCTTTTTACAGGAGACACAAGTTAGAAGAAAACATGGGCAGGCTTAATACTAAATATTACACGGTGTTATCTAGCTCTCAATATAACCAGAAAAAGAGGGGTAGTTATTTTGTGGAGAAACTCTATACCTATGCCTAAAATTCTAAGTATATACAATGATGACAAAGGAATGATTTGTTCAGTAACTCTAGAAATCAAAAGAAAATCATACACCTTCATCAATGTGTATTGGATCCTTGGAATAGGAGTTAAAACTGTTAAGCATCAATTAGATCAGATTATTCACATCTCAAAAGGCAGTATTATACTGGCAGGAGAATTTAATTGTATATTAAAGGATGAAGATTTTAACACTACCAGAAAGTAAACGATACCTGCCTCAGCAAAAGCATTAATTGAATTTACAGAATTATTTCATATTAAGGATATTAATGAATTTTCAGACCCAGAATCACTTTTTTTTACTCATTTTTCATAGAGATATGGATCACAATCAAGAATAGATAGATTATATGTTTTGAATGATTTAACCACTAGAATAGGTAAGGTTAAAGTAGTCTCTTGTATGCTTTCTGACCACAATGCCATATCTGTTGAGTTTATGTTAAACTTTAACAACAATATTCCCATTAAAAGGATACCTGCCTATGTAACCAACTTGAAGGACTTTAAGTATTTCTTTAACAAAGAAATTCATTCTTTATTGAAATTAATTATATAGAAGATATCTCAGAGATTTATTTATGGGATGCCCTCAAGACATATCTATATGGTAACATTATGAGTTGGTATGCTCTAAAGAAAAAGCAATGGGACAAGGAACTGCTAGAGTTACAAGAAAAACCTGATTAGTTAAAATTAGATAGTCAAAAAGTGAACAATAATTTGTCAAAAGAAATTAATAATTTAAATTGTTAATATTTAGAAATTCTAATTAATTCATTATTTGATTAATTAACTAATTCTTAGGCGGCCGTGGTGGTGCAGCGGTTAGTGTTGTCACCTCACAGCAAGAGGTTCTCCAGTTTGATTCTTGGCTGGGGTGCCCTCTGTGTGGAGCCTGCATGTCATCCCTGCATTTATGTGGGCTTCCTCCAGGTGCTCCATTTTCCTTCCACATTCCAAAGACATGCAGTAGGTGAATTGGACACCCTAAATTGGCTGTAGATGTGGGTGCCTGTGCAAGTGAGTGGTACGGATGAACTACCATGGCAGGGCTAGCCACCCAGCAGTGTAAACCTTGGCTCGAGATGATTGTCACTGTTGAAGTGACACCCCGACCCAATGTGCAAAAATGGGAAAAAGGGGTTGATTATGGATGGATGGATTTTAAAATTCTAAATCATGATCATAAAACTATGATTAATCTAGAAAAGATCAAAATAAATAGTCATTCTATCAATCCAAAATCCATGCACAAGTTAGCTACAAAAATGCTTATTAAATCTAATCATATCAAACATCTATATTCTCTTAGTAGTAAAAAAAAAAAGATTTCTGAAATAGAGGACATCGTAAGGGAATTTATAATTTACTTTGATAAAATCAAGCAATACAATCCAACAATGGATTCACTAGAAGTAAATAAACTTGTATTAGAAACCATAGTAAAAATTAATTATCCAAAGACCAGATGAAAACAATTGATAGACTCATATTAATGTCTGAATTTAAAGCTTAGATTAATAAAATAAAACCTAATAAGTCTCCTGGTAAGGATGGCATAATACCTGAACTTTATAAATTAATGCCTAAAGATGCCTTAAGTGTTTTACTCAAAGTTTTCTCTATTGTTAAAGGTCTAACAAATGTTCCACTGTCCTGAAAATACACCCTTATTTCTCCTATCTTAAAAGTTAATAAAGACCCTGCAGATTGTTTTTCTTACAGACCAATATCATTATTAAATATTGATTATAAAATATTTATAACTGTCCACTCTACAATAATGCAGCAGTTTCTACCACTTCTGATTAATAATGACAAACTGGATTTATAATTAATAGGAATTCCTAAGATAATATTAAAAGAATATTAACAATAATTGATTATGCTAATAGGACAAAAGATAACTTAGCATTAATAAGTTTAGACATTAATAGTGCTTTTGACCCAGTTAATTAGAAACACCTTTTATTAGTTTTAGAAGAATGTAATTTTTTCAAATAATTTTTGCATTTCATTAATCTCCTTTATGAAAATTATTTTGGTTAAATAAACTTGTCAATAAATGGAATAATATTTTTTCACCATGGAAGAGAGACTCTCCATAATTAAAATGATTATTCTACCAAAAATTTTATATGCAAGTCAATCTCTATTTCTTCTACCCCCTAAAATACTATAAACAAGTTTAATTCTTTAATCCTGAGATTTCTTTGGTATCACAACAGGGTCTATATTAGATCAGCGAATGCTTAAAAAAGCGAACGCTGATTGATAGATGTTATTTGTTCGAAAGTGGAAAATATCGAAGCAGCAGAAACTCAAATTTTTTCCTAGGGAAAGAATTCGGTTGTCCATTTCTGTTGCTTCGGTATTTTCAGTGTTATGGTGGAAAGTTACTGGTCAGATTCAAGTAAGTGTGCGATTGTGTGGATGTGAGAGTTAGGGTGATTTAGGTGAGTTAGGGTTAGGGCTCGGGTTAGGTGTGTGTGCGATTGAGTGGACATGAGGGTTAGGGCAGATTTAAGTGAGTTAGGGTTAGGGAGCAGGTGAGGTGAGTGTGCGATAGTGACGGACCTTAGGGTTAGGGTTTGGGATAAGGTATAGTTAGTGGTGTGTGCATAGTTTAGTGTAGGGTTAGGTATCAGATTTTAGGTGTATGTGTGTGGATTTCTGTTTGTTTGGTGTGCTTGTGTTGTGTGTATGTGTTTTGGATCAGCGATTCTTTTCCCTGGGAAGAAAATCGCTGATCTGACAGTTCGAGATTGTAATCTTTCGCTTAAATTAGGTCGATCAATCAGCGTTTGCTTTTTTAAGCATTCGCTGATATAATATAGACCCTCACAACAAACCTCGAATAGCGTTAAATCACCACATTAGAGACAGGTCTTTTGGTGGCATTGGTTTACCAGATTTAGAATTATATTCTCTGTCATCAATCATCAAGAGATTATAAGGCCAAATGGAAAGAGTTACAAGGAAGCATTTGGTTAAAATCCAATCATCCAACAAATTCACACCATCATACAATATTAAATAATATTCTGCACTGTTTGTTAAAAAATGTCCTTTCAGCAAGTAGTAACCAATCAATCAATTTTCATATATTTCCATGATAATGACCATTTTTAGAAACTTTATCTGCAGAAATTCAGACTATAAAGCATGGATTTTTCTTTTGTTTCCTATAGCATATACTCAGAATAATATCTGTACATTTAGGTTATGAACAATGATCACAATCAAAGAGAAAAACTTGCTATATTGATTTCAGTTGATGGCTACGGAAAAAAACTCAAACTGTAGATTATGTAATAAATAAATTTGATTTATGTAAAGAAATGTGGTTGAACATTCAAATTTGTAGACAATCAGTAGAATATAAAATTAAATTAATGCAACCAACAGTAAGAAATTCCGTTCGTAAACTTACTGATCTTTTAATTACTTTGATGCAAGAGAGTATACTGGGGAAAGGACTTTTATCCAAAATACATAAAGTGCTTAAAGATGCAACAAAATACTACAAAGAATGTTATTGGGAATATTTTAAACATATCAATAATAGCTTTCCAAATGAAGATGATAAAAAATGAATGTTATTATCATCAAAACAAACAACTTCCTCACTAAAATGGAGATTATTCTCTTGGCAATTCATGCATAGAACTTTCATCATACCACATAGAGTTGAATTAATGTACAAAAAGAGTAGAGTGTTGGAGATGTAAGATGTAAGTTAAATGTTAAAGCTGATTGGCAACATATGTTTTTTGATGGTGTTGTACTTAAACCATTCTGGGAGAATATTAATCTTTTTTTTTTACAGGCTATATTCAATGATACATTTATTTTAACTAAATTGTTAATTTTATTTAATACAGCAATACCTGCCCGTGTCAAAAGAATAAAATACCCACTTTTATGGAGTATCTTAACAATAGTTAGGAAAGTTATTACCAAGAATTGGAAAACTGAATGCACTCCAACTTTGAAAGAATTTAGAAATATTGCAACCAAAGTTTGTCAATTAGAACTTTTTACAATCAAGTCAAGAACAACCAGAATCACATCTTCCTACATCACTTGGATGAAATTTAAAGACCCGCTAAATAAATAGTTGTTGATACTTATATAATAAATGCTAATTCTTGAAATATTTTAGAATTCTTGCTGTACAGTAGACACTCATGTAAATTGTTGATTTTGTTGTGTTTCTGATAGTTCCCCTTTTTTGATTGTCTTTTTTAAGTATGTAACTTTATATATCTTATATGTCATAAATTGTTATCTGGATGTGTAAACTTTAATAAAAATATATGGAAAGACACGAACAATGACTCCTCAAGAAATTGTTCAAAGGCTTTGTCACTAGCCCAAGTGTCTAAGATGAATTTAAACGTCTCCAGAGTTTTGGACCTCCTTGTCCAGATCAATATTTTATTCCATAGTTTGGTGATTTTGATTGTAACATCTGAATTTTTTTGTACTAGGTCTTCTTACTGTGGACAAAGACTTCATGTTATAGTGTTTAAAAGTATTTGCACAGACTTATATGTTGTACATTAGCTGCAAATCTGGGTTGTTAAATATTTTAAATATATTATATGCCAGTATTAATTTACCCAAAATGTGCTTGTAGCTGAAAGAAAACTGTAATGTAAGTGACTTAATGACAGAATTCCCTTAATATATTTCCTCTGGACACCTAAAAATTTTAATTGAGTTTTAGTGTAAGTGTAAGGAGAATTGTTCATATGTTATTATATTCAATAATGTGTTTTATTTAAGTTATACATATACCATAACCAAGCATTTCTCATCTGTAGGTAAAGGATTTCTTAATAAGTAACCCATATATTTAATTGCTTTAGTACTGATAGCCCTTACATTATGATTAAAAATATAAATCAGGTGCAGTAATGATGCCAACATCTTTCCTTGGCCTCTCCTATTAATAAGCCTGTGAAACAGATGGGAAATTTATTTGAGAAATACATAATTTTGCAGTTACCTAGGCTCAACTTTAGTCCAGTATAATGTGCCAACATACAAATCAGACACAAATATGCAATAAGATGATTGGCATGAGATTTATTTTGTATTATAAAACCAATTTTATAATTTTTGGTATATTTTGGACCCAGACTTTACAGTTCCTTGGAATCCTAGGAAAAAAAAAACAAGATTATATAGCACTTGGTCCAAAACCAATCCTTCTGGAACACCAGATGTTGCAGGCAGAACTTTTTAATGCACATTTCAGATCTGTATCTTAACACAATGCAGTCGGTCAGTTAACCAATTCATGAGCCATCTAATAATATAATTAATGCTAGATTCAAGTAAGTGTTTGTGAATAGAATGGAATCGTAGAGAATTAAAGGCTTGGCAATGTCCACAATGATCATGCCTGGAGACAAACCCATATCCAAAGGCATTGTTATTTGATCTTAAAAGCATATTATATTATGCATAGTAGATCTTTGCTTTCTGAAACTGCATTGGCCAATATCCATAACTGTTAATCTGAAGCCTGAGTTATGTATTAATTCTATTAAACATCTTTCAGAGCACTTACCAACCAGAGATTTCAAACTTATGGGTCTATAATTACTAATGATATCTTTCCTGTCCTTTTTATGCACAGGGGTAATTCAAGACAGCTTCAAATTATAAGGTACAGTGTCATTTTCCAGTAATTTATTAAAAATAAATTGTAAAATGTGTATAAGTACCTCTTCCACCTCCAGTAAAGAGGCACCAGATATATTGTCTGGACCCATTGATGAAATTTTCTTAACTTTAGAGGAGGCATTCCCAATAATGAAATTTGAAAAAAAAAAAAGAGGACAAGGACCTGAGAGTGTTATCTGATCTCTAATAGGACCAGAAGAACCAAGATCCTGACTTACTGCAGAGTAATATTTATTAAACTCACACACTATAGTATAAGCATCAGTTACTATTACATCATTATTCAAAATAACTTCGGTAGAAGATGCCCTTGATTCCAACAAGTTAATTGTAAAATGCTTTTTTATTTATGGGTTTACTAATCGACTTATTTTCATAGTTAATCTTCACTGATTTTAATTCCTATTTTAATTTTTTACAAGTTGAGTTAAAATGTTCTTATGTACATTTGTAGGAAACCTTGTTAGGATTTTGCAGTGTCTTTTTTCTTTCCATATAACCTTGTGATGGACTTATTCCACCATGTAAGAAATACATTGCTAACATTTTCCATATGAACAGATTCATGAAAAAAGCTACTCAATAGTTTCACCAGGGTAGAACACTCGTATTTATACTCTATGACGTTCAGTAGATAATATCAGTTTATGAGTAAAATGTTTACAATAATTTATTTTATATATATATATATGTATGCACGTATATATATATATATATATATATATATGTGTGTATGTAATATATATATATATATATATATATATATATACACACACATATATATGTATGTATATATATATATATATATGTATATATATATATATATATATATATATATATATATATATATATATATATATATATATATATATATAGTATGTGTTATCTTGAAAAGATCTACTTATATTTAATTCCATCTGAAACGTAATTATATTATGGTCAGAACAATCTAGGGAACATGTCACTCTTAAATCTTGTATTTTATTTGGGATATTAGTTGCAATTAAGATCTAATATACTATTACTTCATGTATTACTAGTAACAAATTGTATTGGTCCATGAAAAGAAATAATGTTAACAAATTCTTTCTCAACACATAACTTAGATGACATGGAGTTTCACTTTATCCCAGGATGATTAAAATCACCAAAAAGTAAAATATGTTTCTTATTCTCAAAAAAAATTGCTAAATGTATTAAGTAATCCTAATGCTCCATAATAGACATACTTGGAGTATGATAGCTTAAAACTATGAAAATATTATCATGATTAGCATCCAAAATTTTGATAACAATTGTTTCATAAAGCATGTAAACTTTTATAAGACAAGAAGGCAAACTCTGTGGCCCCATAAACATACATACATACAAATATTTCAAGCATGGGAATTAATGCCCTTCTAGAATGCCAATATACCAAAACAGTCATTCCCATACTTGCCCAGGCTGTTCTTTAAAATATATACACTAGTGCTTACTTTAATGTAATTCAGTAGCCTTTTCCATGCACCAGCTGTTCTCTCACACAACCAATCGGTACACTTTGTGTTCCTATAGAATCTTTTTCATAGGTTGCCTGATGATTCTCTACTACTTTTTGATAACCCCAAGCATTTCCAGAGGTAATTGTCTATACACTCATATACCTGAATAAGATCTCCTCTTAAATATCTGTAAGAGACACTGTACAAGTTCAGATATTTTAATCTTTCATAATAATTTAAATTTTCACATCCATGGATGCCCTTGGTATATTTCCACAGTACTCTTTCCATTTTACTCATGCTTGTTTTCTTATAAGGTTTTCACATTGTTATTCCACACTCAAGTTTGGGTCTAATTTAAGTAAACAATAATTTCATAATTTCTTATTTCCTAGACTTTATAAATCTTTTTATACAACCTATAGTTTTATAAAACTATCATTAACCAATTGGTCAATATGATTAGAAAAACTCAAAGCTGTGTCTACCTATATACCCAGGCCCTTAAATGAGTCTACAGTTTCAATTACTGTGTGATGCATTTAATATTCACCTTTCAGTCTGTGCCTCTCAAATCTCATATGCTTAGTTTTTGATGTATTTATCAGCATATTATTCTCTTGTGCCCAAATGGTCAATTTAGTCAAGTACTTTTGCAGACATGCCCTATCTGTAACGCATGTAAGCAGTTTACCCAAATTCAGGTCATATGCATACAGACTGTAGAACTCCACAGATGTTCAAGATTGGTCTGAAAGATACAATCTAAGCAAGTAAGGGCATAGGACAGAGCCCTGTAGGTCACCCAGACTGTAACCAAGAATTTTACCCCTCCAGTTGCTGTATGATACTTGCCATGTCCTATTTGTAACCAATGCAGCTATCCATCTTATCAAGAGTAAATCAGTACCTAGCTGTTCTAATGTATTGATCACTGTTTTGTGTATGACCCTGTCAAATGCCAAAGTTAAATCTATATAAATTAAATCACATCACAAATTTTCATTCATAATTTTTATTATATTACATTAGAACATCATGTTACAGGTAGTAATAGATCTATTTTCAACATATGCATGCTGATATATAGTTTCAAATTCTGACAATAACTTATCCAATATTAACTTCTCCATTATTTTTCTATAACATGAAAGTAGACTTAAGGGTCTGTATAACTCTAGGCTTCTCTTACTCCCCTTTCCTTTAAAGATAAGATTAAAAGCACATAAAGTCACTCCTCCACCATTAAAATGTCCCCTTAGGCATTCATATTTGATGACGTCTTTTAAATGATAATAAGATGAATTCCACGATTCAGCAATAGCTATAATCTGAAAACTGTCTTTAGCTATAAGTTCATCAAATGTGTTACTCAGGCTTCTTTATTTTTATTTATTATTGTATTTACCATTTGTTTACTGGGAAAGTTCTACTGGGACAGAGCCCATTTTCAGTGGAGGCCCCAGGAGAAATGCTCGAGATGCATATCTTTGGAATGTAGGAGGAAATCGGAGTACCTGGAAGAAACGCATGCAAACGCACGGAGGACATGCAGGCTCTGCACAGAAGGCACCCCAGCCAAGAATTGAAACGGAGAACCTCTTGCTGTGAGGCAACAACCCTAACCGCTGTATCACTGCGCTGCCTTTTGCATTACAAAGTATTAATTTATTTTATTATTTTACATTTGTTTACTGGGAAAGTTCAACTGGGCAGACCCCATTTTCAGCGGAGGCCCAGGGAGAAAACCTCCACAAAAAGTGACAATACATACATTAGTAACAGTAAATATGCAGTATGACAAACAATATATACAACATAAAAGTTACAGTAAATACAGCAAGCCTAACAATAGATACAGCATCAGATATGGAACTTAACATAGTGATGTTATTAACATATAACCTATGAGTATTAATGTACTTTTTAAAGGGAAAATAATTTTAGATTTATCACACATTTAAGAATAAAAAGAAAAAAATGAAAAATCATAATACAAATAAGTTTATTGTCCAAGAGACAGGCTGAATAATTAATAGTACAGGAGATCAGCCGGGGTGTTGCATGATCAAAGCCAAGTGTCAGAATAACTTTTGAGTAGTTTTTTTAAACTGGTGTGTGTTGTCAGTAGTTCTAATATTATGAGGGAGGGAGTTCCAGGTTTTTGAGATATAGGAAGAGTATATGGAGTCTTCTGCAGTGTTGTTAGTTTCAGAGACTTGTAGTAAAGGTATATTTGATTATCGCACTGTTCGAGTGTTACACTAAGGTTGTAGTAACATTTGGAGATCTGGAATTTTTTTCAGGGTTAAAGAGTAATGTGTGTTCCATGATTAATTAGTTGTATGCAAGAAGCTGAGGTATTTCAAGCCAGGAGAGTTTTCTGAGGGCTAAACAGTGATGTAACCTGTGTAATGATCCAGTAGCAAATGTAGCTATTTTATTACAGCATATATTCAATTTACCTAAATCTATTGAGGTTGATAAGGATGGGTGAAGTGTATAGTAGAGTTGCTAGTAGGTGAGTTCTTGCTATGGCACCTCTTGAGGAGTCTTTTAAAAATGTTTGGTTCTGTAAAGGGTGCCCATTTTTTGTGGACTTTAATTAATTGTGATATATGCAAGTCAAATCTTAGCTTATTATCTACAATAACTCCTAGTAGTTTGGTGGATGGTTCAGGTGTAATTATTGTGTTGTTACTAGCTGTGATGTGGAACTGTGGGGGGAATCTATTGGTATGGCAGGTTGAAAGATCATAAGTTTTGTTTTCTGGAGTTAAGAATAAGTTGGGAGTTAGACAACCATGTTTCAATTTCTGTAAAGGCCTGTTGTGGTTTGTCCTGAAGTTGTTGCATGGTAGGGGCTGCACATATTAATGTTGAATCATCTGCATGTTGCATAATGGTGGCACTTTATTTATTATTTGACATCTGTTGACCAGGTTGGTCCAGCTGGGACAGACCACTTGTTCAGTGGAGACCCAGGGAGAAAAGCTCCACAGTAATTATATACAATTGAGTTGACTTAGCAGTCAGTTAATAATACAAGAAGACACACAGAATATCTATTAGCAGGACATTACAGCATGTGTAGGTACACTGCAGAGTAGAAGAAAAACATACAGTTATAATTTTAACAAGGCAAACAAAAGTGGTTACACTGTAGTTATGTTTAATGTGTAAGGGTTTCAAAGCTTAGACATTTGACTGTTGATAATTCATATACCAGAAACAGAATAAACTGGCAGAGTAAGAAACAAGAGGAGGTTAAGTAACAAAAAGGAATTTTATAAGAGTATAGGTTAGAGGCAATGAGGTAAGAAAGACAGTTTGTAGTGCTGAGATGATGAGTGATTAGGAAAAGGTAGGGTTGCATTGATGTAGAAGAAAGGGGAGAGATAGAATAGCTAAAAGAGGTTGGTCAGATGGGGGGCAGGAAGCACTGACATAATTTATTTTTGCTTAAGTGATTTTTACTGCCAATTAAAATTTGACAATTGGTAAGTAAAATAAATGCTTTTATCTGTTTCTGTAGTTCTATTTGCCTTGTAAGTGACACCATACAGATTAAGAAGTAAGCAATCCCTAATGAACATTCTCCAGTCATAAATACATTCTCCCCAGTAAGTAATAATCTTGTTCTAGACAAATGTTAGCTGTCTTTAACCAATTGTTAAATTTATGTGCTTTAGTAAATAAGTAAGCAGTTCACAAGATTGATGGTATGATTTTGCTAAAGACATACTCCACATTTAAACTTTTAATATACTCTAGCATACCTAGAATAACATGTTTCATATGCTTAAGAGGGATGTGTCTCAAATCATTGGTCCCTGCATAAAGGACAAATATGTAGTGCATGGAGCATGATGATTATTTTTCAAAACTCAAAAAAAAAAAGACAAATAAGTGTTAAAGTGGTGTGAAACCCAACCTTAAAAATTGTTAAGCACCCCCTGCTTAACTTGGTAAGGTAAGGTCAGGTGTAGCTCTAGATAGTCATATCTGCCAGTACTGACTAGTAAATGACAGCAGCAGTACTGCTGTCCAAAGGGATAGTGTCCATTCTTCTTACAATCTTAGAAAGTAGTTAGAATAACAGGATGTGTTCACTGAAAGTGTCTTTTTTTTCTAAAAGGTATGAATTCTGAAACACAAATATATGGCATTATTCAGTGACTTCAGTCCTCTGTGATTTGTCAACCATGGATTTTATGAGAAATAGACCAAACAAATGAGGCAAAAATCTGGACATTCTGTTAAAATCTGGACCGTTGAGAGCCATGAAAGATGATTGTAAATTTAACAGAAAGCATTATGCTGCCTTTTTGACAGCCCTTCCAAGTTCTTTACAGCTTTAAAGCCATCAAAACACTTAGCATTTTTCGATTTTTTCTTTTGCTACTAGTACATGGAACCGATATAGCTCTAGTACATGGAACTGATATGGCTCTGTACACTACAAAAAATTATGATTAGGTCACCGATCATAACTCTGTATTATGTGTTCTTGACATGGATGCCAAGAAATTCACCTTGAGATTGAATTTCTTGTCATCCATATCTCGAACACATAATAAATGTCTTATGATCGATGATCCAATCATAAACCTCTGTAGCATATCTACATTTTTCTAACATCAGTCTTGATAAGAGACTAGGTATATCAGTCAGTCTCAAGCCCATTAAGCTGATGTTATTTGAGTGATCTTATCCAAACCACAGAGTCTACCAGTCACTGGTTTTAGAACTGAGTCTCCCAAATTAAAACTTCATTGCCTGTATTACCTACTTTACTAGGTAAGGTAAACTCAGTAAGAGTGATTGAATTATGCTAACAAATTTCTTCATTTTTTTAACATGACTGTCACAACTATTTACATTAGGGACATCACCTTCTGAGAACTTACTACAAGCTTGTGGAGCATTTGTATCACTAAGTGTTGATTGGGTCCCTTCTATTCTAATTCCATTAAAAGTCAAATTGGTAACTTCTTTACCAGTGGATAAAATTTGGTGATCAAGGTTAGTAGACAATATACTAATACTACTTTTATGATTGACAACACTTTAGGATACAAGTAGGTGTTGGTATTACTATTAGCAGAAGTAAAATTATCTTGAATTGCAGTAGTGCTATGTAACAATGAAACCAGTCTGTCTTCATTAATAGCATTCCTATTGAAGCTAACATGATTGTATTCCAAGTCACTGTTAAAAAACATTGAATGATCTTGGGCAACAGCAGTAATACTAGGTAAGAAGTCAGTTTATTGTAACTTGTAATGTGTCTACTTATAAATGAAAAATGTGTCACCTGGAGCACATTGGCAAACCACCA
Organism: Protopterus annectens; assembly: GCF_019279795.1. Taxonomy (NCBI): domain Eukaryota; kingdom Metazoa; phylum Chordata; order Ceratodontiformes; family Protopteridae; genus Protopterus; species Protopterus annectens. The sequence continues at coordinate 810,789,577 of NC_056746.1, forward strand.
GCAAGAGTTCAAATTCAAGGGAGGGTTTGGGAGGGTGGCCTAATGGTTAAGGTGTTTGCCTTACAAACACAAGGTACAGGGCTTGAGTCTCACAAGGGATAATTGGCTAGGCTTAAAATGGCTAGCAAGGGCAGTTAGCCTAGTACTAATCTATGAACCTATGAAATAAAGCATTGCATTGAATATGCACACTAAAAACACTGGATCAGGATTAAGTGTTTTTATCTCCTCACATTCAAAATGAAACTTCATCACAATCAAGGAAATGGCATCATAGCCAGAAATAAATACTCTCCATAATAAGCACTTCCACATTAAATAATTAATCAATTAAAGGATAATAGTCTTTAAAGAAACACACATAACTTGATGTAACATTATAAAACACATACAAATATGAGCATTATAAAAATAAATAATTATTAATAACCAAAAATATAGAACAGTCATAACTATAACTTAGTTGCCTTAATTTTTAACACAGGAATGATGGAAACAGCTTCATTCAAACCAGATTGTATTGTTGTATTCAATCTAAGTTGCCATAATAACTCTTTGTATTCTAACCTGGTTTCTCAAGAACCCCATCTTGGACTTAAAGCCACTTTCTCTAAAATCTGAAATTTAAAACATTTAAGGCTGTCTCAGTCTTTTTAACAAAGAAAGTAGGAGAATTGGAACACATATCTAAAATAAGAATTCCTTTTGTCTCACATGAACCAGAAACAAAGAAGGCCCTGCTTCCACAAATGTTCTTTAATGTTAAAACATTTTAATAAAAATATAGGCACATTGGCTACATAAATCACACTTTTTAGTCCCCTTCTTAACTGTATCATTACTAGAATTCACTGTTTCAAGACACTATTTCAAATTAGCAGCAGTTTTAGTCACAAATACAGGCTTGCTCCCCAACAATTGTAAACATTCAGCATTGGTTTTGAAAATATTCCAATTACTGTTCACTATTTCCCTTACTTTACTTGACCCTGAAGTATGCTAAACAATCATAGCCCTTTCATAAATATTATTGCCTTCATTTAAAAAAAAGATATTCTTCAATGATACCAAGTTGACTGAAGACCTGCCACAACCAAGTAATGGTTTATATTTAATATTCTTACTGGAAGCTACCTCCAAACCAATGGTCTTCATCAAATTAGAGGGATAACCAATAAGGATGAACATCAACTCCAGTTTCATTTCATCTTGTAAAATGTCCCAAGTGGAAACCATCTTGGACAACCTAATAAACCGCCCTTTAATCAATCCTCAATTCTGAGAAAAGGGGGATGTCTCTTAAAATGCAAATAACTATTGCTGAATTTGGGTTTCCTGAAAATGTCATCAGTCTTGACAATGGTCCAAATAGTCCATCTGTTCATTATTGAATTTATAAGTAAATTATAAAAAAGCTGACGAGTTATGTAAATAATCAACAAATTCTTGTAATTGATATTCCGTAACTGACCAAAGGATGAAAATATCATCTAGGTACCTTAAATATAATTTACAATGATTAAAAAAAAGAACATCAGTAAACACATCTATTGCAAAAGCTTACAGAGTCAGACCACTGTCTGGTTCTGTCTTCGCTATCTCAGGCATGGCTCAGTGAGGAGTGTGGTCAGGTTGCTGACTGACCTCTTCCTGGGTCTAGTCCAGTTAGTGCAGATAAAGGAGGGTTATATCCATGCTATCCTCCATCTTGATGTTTTCTTTCCTTGTATGCCACCTCCCTTGTTTGTTTTCCAGTCCTCCCCAAACTTGTTGAATTCAAACTGTAATTTTGAGTACTTCAGCCATTGTTCTCAACATGAATTTACTGCCAGTGTGGTTTTGCCATGTACATGCTGGTAGAGAGAATTTTAATTTTCTTCTTCATTGTTCAACTATGACATTAGTATAAATAAGTAAGGGCACAAGCAAGGTGCAGGGTGTCTTATCATTAAGCTGTTATGTCTATACAGTTGTTAAGACAACTGCCATTATAAAGTTCACTGTCTTCCCTTTGTCTGTATGTCTGTAATTATACTATCACCCTCCAAGTGTTTCAGTTCCTCCCGCTAGTCTTTGTCTCTGCTTTATGTCTGTGTGCCCCTGCTTGTAAATCTCAGCCTCTTTCCATCCCCTTGCCTCACCTTTACATTCATCCACATGAATTCAAGCTTTGCATTCTCATACTGTTGCTGTGTAGCACATGAGCACATGCTTAGGTGCATACATGCTACTTGCTTGGCTGTTTTCTTTACAGCCGTTCTAGCTGCAGTTGCAGGAATATTGCCCACTCTCTGCTGAGCCTGCCATTGTGCATTTTCTAATTAGTGGTGGCTTGGGCCACAAAATTCTAGGCAGTTAACAGATAATTGCTGTTGGACCACATTGTGCTACAAAAGATAAAAAGCTGTTGGGCCAAATTGTGCTACAAGGCATGCACAAAGGAGACTCATAGTGATTGTACTAGGCATGTTTCTAAATCCCAAGGATTATCATTTGAAGTAAGGATGGAATTCATATAAGAATGGACTTTGGAAATTAATAGGATGTAACATTTTGAAAACATTGACTGAAAACAAATGTGTAGACTTCACTTCTTTTCAGAGTAAAATAAATAAAAGGTATGAAAAACATAACTATACAATATGTGCAATTTCAGACATGTAACTGTAATTGTCTTATTCTTTGTGTATTTTTTCTAGTATAAATAAATGACATAAATATTTTTTCATTAATATTCAAGAAGCATCAGCTCTTTTACTTTGCGGGAAACAGCCCAACCTAAAATGCTTTATGAATAATTTTGCCAAAAAACATTCTGTGAAAATGTTATGAAAAATGTTAAACCTTTGCAACTCGCCAGGATAAACATTAAATCAACAACCTGTCCTCATCCCATAGACACTACTGCCTCTGCTAAAAAAGCACCTTTGTCCAGTCAGACGTTCCCAGTAAACAAATGTAAAATAAAATAAAATTTTGGGTGTACAGGCTTTTATATATAAATAGCAAAAATAGCCAAAACAGTCAATGATTAAGGGGGAATCCTTTGGAAAATGATCAGGTGTTAAAGGATAATCTGTTGCAAAGCACAAATTCACAGATTTGTCAGTTCTTAAATTTGGTTAACACAAATGTCTGCTTCTCAACTTATCATGTTTATGCCACTCGCACAATTGTCTTTCTGAGTAGCATATCATGTAGGTCACCAGACTCACAATCCATCTTTATTCAATCAATTATGGACTAAAAAATTCTTGCAGTTCTTGATTTCTGGTTGAAAATGCAGTACAAAATATATGGCAGGTTTTTTTCTTCGCGTACCAGTAAAGTTGCAGTTTCTCTTTCATGTCTGCTACGGAAAACTGTTGCTCTTTTACTAGGATTTTATATATATATATATATATATATATATATATATATATATATCTAGAGAGAGAGAGAGCATTATCTCCATCAAAATAAATGTAGCTATTTGAAATTATACTTTTCTCTGCAATGCCAAATCCAACATAAAGGAGATGAAACTTTTTCAGCTATTGTTTTCAGTTTCCTGCCAAGTTACCCTAAAGAAAGTGGATTAAGTGGGAGAATAGATGGGATGACAAAAATTAACTGCTGTATGTGAAAAACAGTGATGGTTGTAGCACAGCACTCCAGTAATAATTGTGTAGTTAAAAAGGTAACTGGTTTGCTTTGCCTGAGAAACACTGTACTGTAGAGTTATGGCATGTTTTGGTCATAGGCTTATTTTGCCAGTTACTGGGCTTGCTTTGGTAATTTCTGCTTTGATCCAGAATTGTTTTATTATTTTTCAACAAAGTAATGCCAAATTTTCTAATTTTACCTGCTGATCTAGAGTAGTTTTAAGTTCCTTCTTCCATTCATTTCAATCGTTTTGTAGAATGGTCAGCAGTTCCAGTCCTCTTAATGGAGTACTTGTGCATCTCTACCAAATGACTAACTCCAACTCTTTCAAATACAGGTATCTCAAGTCAAGCTCTTTAATCAAAAATTCTAATAAAACCCAAGCTAAAATGCAAGTGCTTTTACATAAAAACTCCACCCAGAAAATCAGTGGGAACATTCACCCAAATCCTGGCTCTACACAACATACCAGCCCTACTACTAACTCTATAGTAGGTGCTTCTGCAAATATTTTCTACTTATCCACTGAATCCGACCTCTTCCTCCTGAATATGAACCTTAGAAGTATGTGTAACAATTCATGCATGTATTGATAAGTACTTCCCTGATACAGAGGCAGCTATAGAAACATGGTTAACTTAAGAAAAGAAAGTGCTTATAGTGAAATCACACCTCCAGGCTTTAATATACTCAGGCTTGACAGAAAAGATAAAACCAGATAGTATTGCCATCATCTATAAAAACTCTGTTAATACAACCTCACTCCTCCTAGAGATAACTTAATTTAGTAATTGTGATTCAAATAAACTACTCTCCAAAACTCAGCACAAGTTAAGAACCTATCATAGTTCAACAACTGGTCTCCATAACTGTACCAATGCTATAAACCAACAAACGAATAATGGCAAAGTATCAAAACTTTTCTTAGATTTACTCCTCCCTTTGTTGGTTCTTAGGTAAATTTCTAGCAGGCAGCAAGCAGTTAAGTGGACTTTTCATCCTTTCAACCAGCTGCAACTGATGTCCCACAAGGTTCTATATTGGAACCCCTTATTTTATACATTTAATTAACAAGCTAAATACTGCCACTCAGCATGCTAGTATAGTTTAATACACCAGTGATTCCACAGTTGTATTCGAAGCCCATTCCATAACCAAACTCCAGATGATCACCCAAAACTCTTTTTCTGCAGCCTCAAATGAAAAAAAAAAACTCAATCAAAAACCATCATATACAGCAAATCCTTAAAGAGACACATGAGAAACATGGCTCCTTCTACAAGGCCAAACTATACCTTACTGACACTGCAAGGAAACCATTAACCTCAAACTTCTTACTTCCGTCACTCCTACATGATTCCCCTATCCTTATAAACATAAATGTCACACAGATATCCAGCACCTCCACCTACTACAACAAAGTAGCTAAATTTGCTGTAAACCTTCTATATGGATCACATTAATGTGAGACCCTAAAGCAACTAAATTGCCTTAAACTACCCATCTACCTAACATGCACACAACTAATTTCTGTATATAATTTTATTCATTCTCTAGAAAATGCCCAGCTGTAAAATAGGGTCTATATCACAAAACTGAAACAGCTAAACACCGAACGCCATTTCATCAACCACTACACAGCAAACTACAAGTTGCACGAATGCTCAGATCATCGATTTTTTTCCTAGGGAAAAAATCAGTAGGCCAACCAGACACAAGACACCAGTTCAAGCATTACAAAGTGGGGGGATTTGCCCCCACCCCACCCCCACACACCCTTAACTAAATATACCAACTCTGAGATCACACTACAGTGGGGAAAAGGGCAAATTCACTAAGACAGCCAAGCAATTTTTTTCCCTAGGAAAAAAATTGGTGATCTGGCCATTCGTGTAACTTGTAGTTCACTATTTATTGGTCGATGAAATGGTATTCGGTATTTAGCCATTTCGATTGCATTATATAGACCCATAAAATATACCCTACAGCCCTACTATACTAGTAAGGTCATACATTCAACCAAAAAACTATTTCTTATCATCATGAATAATTCAACTAACTCAGGTGATGAATCAATGTGCACTCGCTTTGTCTCTAAACTCTGAAACACCATCCCAACTGAAATAAGAACACTGAAAAACTCTCCAGTGTTAAGCCTTTGGTTGAACAACATTTCATGTCCTAGTTATGTTCTTGCTCCTCACCTGAGTGAGACTTGCTTCATCTTCAGCTCTTACTGCTCTCTCCATATATCCTTCATATTCTTTTCCTTAGCTGATATACCTGTACCAGTTCTCCACATTAACTCTTCAGTCTAACCATACACCCATCTACCATACTTAATTTTTGTCTCATATTCCACCCACTTCTGCATCAATAACTAGATCTTATCTGCAGTACATCTTCTAGAAATCATCCTCTAGTCCATCTGTTTTGACGTTTATACATGGATTAGTCTATGCTAACAGTATATTTTGTACACTGCAAACTGAGGTGTACACTCTGCTGAAATTAACCAAAATGTACTTTGAATAGTTTCAAAACTTTGCTTAAACAGCACCCATGCCAAAGATGGCTCTGTTCTTCCTGCTCACCTGGCTATCTATACTCAGATTACTTTTCTCCAACTCTTACAGCCACTTTGCTTCCCAATCTTTTTATACCTTATCGCTCCTTTTCATACTGCAGTTATTTCCTACACTCTTACTTTTCCTCCTTCTCACATACCTCACCACTAACTACATTTCCTCATTTGTTCATTTATCTTGCGGTTCATTTCCTTAACTTTTCCTTTCATATTTCTCTTATAATTTTTTAGCAGCATTCTACTTGTCTGTCTAAGTTATTACTGAACTCAAAAATACCTCCGTTTGATATTCGCCCTTCAGCCATCATACTATAAATACATTAATTGTTAATGAATGTTATTTCTCTATTCAATAATTAGCCAATTTATGTTAATTTATCTCTTTTTTTGTGTGTGTTAAAATGCTATGTTCATGTAAGTAATATTTAAAAATATTGTAAATAAGCTCACGTGTAGATGTTTTTACACTGCAATTATAAATGTACATCATGTATATACTTCTCAGAGGTACAGGCAAGCACAGGAGGACTATGGCTGATCAAGTTCGCAGACGACTGCAAACTGGGGGCCATAATTGACTCTCTGGCTGATACAGACATCCTCCAGAAGGGTCTCACTGAGACGGATACCTGGTGTCAAAATCATGGCCTCAAGCTAAATGCCGAAAAGTCACCCCCTTTGGAAAAAACAAAGTACCCGCAAATTACCACATACATGGTAGTCCCCTAAATACAGAAAATGTAATAAGGGATCTGGGGACCTAAATAGATAGTAATCTCTCCTTTGATAATCATATTGCCAAGGTGGTTAGAAAATCCTTCTATGTGGCCCACCTAATCACAAAAGGGTTCACATCTAGAACAAAAGAGGTTATTGTGCCCCTCTACTCATCACTCATCAGACCCATCATAGAGTACAACGCCCCATTTGGGATGTACCTTACAAGACACCTGCAACAGCTGGAAAGACCACAGAAGTACCTCACCAAGAGGATTACTGGCCTCAAAACAGATGCCCTATGCAGTCCGACTGATGAAACTACTGCTGTACTCAGTTGCATACTGCTTACTTAGAGGTGATCACTGCCTGACATACAAGGCCATGTCCAACCCAGAATTGATGGACATGCTCCACCTAAAAAAAATAAATCCCCAAGAGCCACACGCTCTAGGGATCTAAACCTCACCACAACGATAAACAAGACATGCTGGAGGGATAGATTCCTGTCCCAGAGACTCCCCATGCTTTGAAACAGGATTCCAATCTACATTAGGCAAAGCCCCTCACTAACACTCTTCAAGAGAAACCTTGACAAGTGGATGGGAAACAGAAAATGTACTCCGGGGATCACTGCAGTGGCTCTGCTGGACAGAGGCACAGGGAACTAATCTAAGGGGTCGGCAAAATCCAACATATTCTGGTTAGGCTTATAGATGCCCTCGGGCAGATAGCCTAGTACTTACCTATGAACCTATGTGTAACTCATATGTGGAGTTTTTCTCCCCAGGCCTCCGCTGAAAATTGATTTTACCTAATTGGACTTTTCTTAGTCAACAAAGATAAATAAATAAATACATACATACTTCTAGCACTGTTACTTCTGTATACTACACATTTTGCTATTACACATGTACTTCTTATTATATGTAGAAAAATTGTAAATGTAGATGTAAATGTCATTTAGTGGAGCTTATCTCTCTAGACCTCCACTGAAAATGGGCCTTGCGCTTGGCTTTCCCAGTAAACAGAAGCAAATTAATTAATTAATTAATAAAACCTATGGTACATCTTTTACACAGGTTTAGTTTCTTAATGCACTTAGAACTGCGTATAAATTCATCCAGGAAGAAGCTCTAACCCTAATGCTGGATTATCATTTTAGAGCCTCAGTCAGGCCTACCACCCTTTTTTAATACAAGGTTGCACTCACCTTGGTGGTTTTCCTTACATATGGGCAACTCAGTCTGCACACACACTGACTGGCTACTGCTGCCCACTGATTCAGGTGAAAATCCTGTTGTTGGCCCCTTATTTTTACTACTCCTTTGATGTATTTTTCATGTAGAATCACACATAGCTCATTGTGAGGTATTATACACTGCAAATGTTTTGTACTTCGTCGACTCTTATATTTTTTAGAATCTTTCCCTTTTGTTATGAATGCAAAGATGTGCAAATATTATAAGCTATGTGATGTTCCCTCTCTGGGCCAGTAATCAAATAGCCTGAATCCTCTCCACTGACATTGGAGAGGGACATTCAGTTGGAACAAAAAAAGATAGACACAGTATTTCCATATGCAGCTCTCTGCATCAGGCACAATTTCTCTTAAGAGCACACAGGGAACACACTCAATCTAGGGTCTGGGTTTCTCTCTCTGTCTTCCTCCAGGTTACCAATAAGGCTCCCCACTGGCACGGCTATAGAGTTGAGTTCTGAGCAGATTGTCCAAGCCAAGTCCTCCACCACTCTCTCTGTGTGAAACCAGTGCTTCATTTAACTGCTCCAAGCAGTTGACACACAAACTCTTTGAAATTTGATTTACATATGCACACACATGTGGGAAAGGCTGGCACAGATTTACTAGCTGTGCCCCCTTCTGCCCAGACTATAAGGTAGTTACTGACACCAGACACTCCAAAGCCAGCTACTCTAAGGCTTTTACAAGGGTACTCAAATATACTGAGTGAAATAAATATTAATAAAAATGGTAGTGTTTTGACAAATGCTCTTTCAGGAGTGGCTACAGAGTCACCAAAGAGATATGAGTACTCTCAAAAGTTAAAATAGTCTCTAAAGGGCCAGCCACAATGAAAAGCTTAAATATATTTAATAACAAAGTAATAAAAAACATGAAAATATTAAATATCTATTTACAATAAATACCAGAGTTTCAATCACAGACAATATTAAAATAACACAGATGAATAGATTCACACAGATACAGAAAAACAGTACTTAACTAATCTCGCTATATTTTCCTGACTGATCTAAAAAAAATACTATTCCCTGGTTCACTTACTAGAGCAAGGCAAGATGAAGTAGATGAGGGTCCTTCCTTGTCAGGTCCAAAAAGAGTGCTCTGAGAGTTCAGTTTTATGTAGTATTAAACATAATTTTTGTCCTAGATTACTGAATGACATCACATACATCTGGTCATCTGACTTCTGGTTCCCATGCTACCCCTACTGCTAGATACTGCCAAGATTTAGCACATATGTATCAATAATACACACACATATAGTTTTGCTCAGATCTGTTGCAGCTTCTGGAAGTCATAAAACAATTTCAAACTTCTACCCTTCCAGACTAGCAATTAGTTCACTGCAAAGACAATACAGAAAGCTTCCTAGAACAGACGTTTTGTCTCTGGCTCCATTGAAAACTGTAAGATACAATCTTTATGGCCTAAGCCAGGTAATTTTATTTCAGAACATTTTTCAAAGTTAGCTGCAGCTGAACTGTGATTAACCTCTTAAGTATCCCCTGTTACAATATATTAATTTCAACAGTTACAATGCATACATTTAATCAGTTACTAAGTGCATGCATTATATTTTCTGTCCAGCAGGACCCACAGTTGACACATTTTTTTAACACAAACAGCACAAACATGTAGGGCAGTGGATGTGTAACATATGCCAGTATAGCTAGCCAGAGTTTTGTAAAGAATTATATGTCACCTGTATATCAAACTGATTTGTACAGGTGCTTGTGTTGAAAATGTATTGGTAAACCTGCTTGTGTTAAAAATGTACCAACAGTGGGTCCTGCTCGACAGAAAAGAAATCCACCTGTATGTTAGACTGCATTGTAACTGTTGAAATGAATATAAATTGTCCATAAGCAAAACACAGACCAAAAAAATGATCACATCATTTTACTGAAAACACAGTTTATTTTGTTTTTTAATTAATTAATTAATGTTAATTGATGAAGTAGAAGTCTAATGGAGGTTTCTATTCAAGTGAATGACAGTGGGTAGTTGTTGAACATCTGAGAAAGCAGTCGAATTACTGTGAAAGCACTTATGTGTGTTATTATTCAATAATAAAATACTTTGACCTGGAATTCTGCCATTCATTTTGCCTTGTTCTGTGTTTTGCTTATGGACATTTTTTTTATTTCTGAACGAGGCATGTATCTGGAAGTGCCTGATATGTTTTGCACTAATAGTTGAAATTAATGTATTGTAATAGTGGATACTGGAAGAAAAGAGGTTAATCTTACTCCATCTAACTTTAAAAAATAGTCTAAAATTAAATTACCTGGTTTAGGCCATAAAGATAGTATCTTACAGTTCTGATTGGAGCCAGAAATTAAATGTTTGTCACATCAGGACTAGGAATCCTACTGTATTGTCCTTATAGGTGAACTAATTGTGACCCTGGAAGGGTGGAAGTTTCAAAATGGTTTTATAGTTTCCATATGCTACAACACATCTCAGCAAAGCTGTGTCTGTATAGTAACACATATGTGCTAAATTCTGGTTCGTTTTCTAGTAAAGGGGGTAATGTGGGAACCAAAAGTCAGATGACCGTTTGTATGTGCTGTCATTCTGTAATCCAGCACTGAAATAATGTTCTAATACTAGATGAGACAAAAATCTCAGGGCAGTCTGTTTTTGAAACCTGACAAAGAAGGATCACTCACCACTTCATCTTGCCTTGCTTTAGTAAGTAACCAGGAATAGTAATTCTTTAGATCAGTCAGGAAATTATAGCAAGATTAGTTAAGTACTGTTTTTCTGTATTTGTGTGAATCTGTCAGTCTGTGTTATTTGTATTATTTCCTGTAGCTGAAACTCTGGTGTTTATTGTAGATATATATTTAGTATAGTCACATTTTTTTATTTATTATTAAATATATTTAAACTTTTCATTGTGGTTGGTCTTTTAGAGAATATTTTATTTTTTGTGAGCACATATATTTATTTGGTGACACTGTAGCCGCTCCTGAAAGCCTTGCTGCATTGGCCAAACACTACCATTTGTAATAGTATTAATTTTACTCAGTATAATTAGGTTCTCCTGTAAGAGCTTTAAAGTAGCTGGCTGGTGGCAGTGACTCTACCTTATAGTCTGGGCTAAGGGGGCACAGCTAATATATCTGTGCCAACCTTTTCCAGGTGTGTGTGTGTGTGTGTGTGTGTGTGTGTGCAAATCAAATTTCAAAGAGTGTGTGTGTGTGTCAACTACTTAGAGCAGGGACACAAATCACTGGTTTCACAGAGAGGGTGGTGATGGACTTGCTTGGAACACTTGGATGAGGATTCAGTTCTACAGCTGTGCCAGTGGGGAGTCTTACTGGGGGCCAGGAGAGACAGACAGAGAGAGAGAGAGAGAGAGAGAGAGAGAGAGGGGGAGACAGAGACAGAGAGACAGAGAGAGAGAGAAACCCAGCCCCTGGACTGACTGTGTTCCCTGTGTGCTCTTAAAGGAAATTTTGCTTGGTGGAAAGAGCTGCATCTGAAAATACTGTGTATCTATTTAGTTCTAAGTGAATGTCCCTCACCAGTGTCAGGATTGAGGCTCCTTGATCACTGATCCAGAGAAGGGATGTCACACATTGGTGAGTAGTGGTGTGGATACTAATTGAACTTCTATAGCCTCCAGACAGTTGTCACTGAAGGTGTGTACTCTCAGCAGCCACAAGGTATACATACAGAGTTTCATTTTCACAACAATTTCATTTATTTTTTGTTAGTTTAGTTTAGTCAGTGAAAGCAGGCAAATATGTCAGCAGAGGATTATGACAACCTGACAAAGAACCAGTTGGTCAAGGTGTGTGAAGCCAAAGGACTGGTGCATGTCAACCTGACTAAAGAGGAAATGATTTCAGGCTTAGTTGCAGCTCAGACCAGCAGACAGGAAGACAACCAGTCTGGTGATGGGGATTTGCAGTCCCCAGAAAACAGGACAGTTCACCTTTTCCTCAGAAGACTTAAAAATCCATCTAGAGTTAAGGAGACTTGAATTGAAGGCCAAATGTTTGGATTTAGAATCAGCAGAGAGACTGCAGCATTTGGAGGCTGAAGAAAAGGAGAAACAGATGGAATTAGAATCAGCAGAGAGTCTGCGGTGTTTGGAGGCAGAAGAAAATGAGAAACAGTGCCAACATGAGAGGGAGATACTGACTCTTCATCGGGGTCATGGAGGAAACGGGGAAGGGAATAATCAAACCCCAGAAGCAATAAAAGTCAGTAAATTTCTTCCACAGTTTGCAGAGGGTTATAATTTTGATAGTTTTATTCACATATTTGAAAAAGTATGTAAACAATATAATGTTGACCAAGGGCTCTGGGTATGGTCCATGACCCCCTCACATCATGGTAAAGCTGTAACTGCTGTTTCTAAATTGTCTGATACTGGTTGTTTAAATTATGATAACGTAAACCAATGTTTATTGGAATGTTTTAAATTAACACCTGAAGCTTACAGAAAAAAATTTTATGAGCACAGACGCAAGGCAGATGAAAATGTATGTGATTATATTGCTGAGTTAAGCACTTATTTTCATAAGTGGGTGAGCGGGTGTCAGGTCACCACTTATGAAAGGCTTGTAGACCTTTTGGTGAAGGAACAAGCACTTAGCACTTTGCCTGAAGACATAAGAATCTGGTTGGCAGACAGGGAGTGTAACTCTGCAGATGTGCTGGGGAAAAAGGGGATCTCTACTTAGCAAGCAGGGCATCACTGCTCAAGAAGGGGATACCCACTGCTGAACATGGATATAAGAGGACCCATGGTGAGCAGCCTAAACCGCCCCAACAGAGTCCACTAACAACACTAGTTCAGGCACATGGCCAGGATCAAGGGTTAGATGTTTTAAATGTAACCAGAGGGGCCATGTAGCATACAAATGTCCACTAAGGCAAGGTGGGGAACAAAAGGTGGGGGAGCCAGCAAGTGGAAATAACAGTATGCCAGTGATAAGTTCTCTGGAGACAACAGAGGTTCCAGTCTATCACCAGAGTCTATATTCTATCTTAGTGGATGGAAAATAGGCCACTGCTAAGCACAGCCTCTGGCATAACCATTGTGAAGCCTGCAATAGTTAAAGAGGAGCAGTACTTTCTTGGTCGGTCTGCTCCAGTTAGAGCATTAGGAGGGACCCCATTCCAAATGCCTTTGGCCAGAGTTCACCTTGATTGGGAGGATGGAAAGGGAAGCAAGCAATTAGGTGTGTTTGAGGATATCCCTACAGATGTCTTGATAAGGAATGATTTTGATAATGCAGTACCTTGTGTGCATGTAGCTACACACAGTCAGGATTGGTGACAGGCATGTGGGGCTGGTAGCCTGGGAAGACCCAGACAGACCCCCCATTTGAAGCCAGGGCTGGTGAAGTGGCTATTTCAGGTAGGGAGCTACCCTGTAGCAGTGAGTCTGAAGGTTAGCCACAGCTGCTGGTAGGTGCTGATGTTCCCTTGGACAGAGTAACTGCAAGGGCAGAGGTGAGAGGTAGTACCCAGGCTGATAGTGAGGCACCACTCTCAGAGGATACCAGACTTCCTCTGGAAGGGGAGCTGGGAAGGGTCATAAAGGTAGAGTTGAAACAGGCTCAGCTCTTGAACCCTACATTATGAGGCCTGAGGGAGGTAGTGAGGGAGGCACCTGATTCTCAAGGAAAAGTGGAGTCTGTATACTGGAACAAAGGGTTACTGTATAGAGAGTGGACCCCTGAGGGAGGGCTAGAGGCCGAGGTAATACAGCAGTTGATAGGGCCCATAGTCTACCATCTGGAACTGCTAGCCATTGCTCAGGACATTCCTTTTGTAGATCATATGGGCATAAAGCATACCAAGAAATGTATTATGCAGAACTTTTATTGGCCTGGGATTACAAGAGATGTAACAGGGTACTGCAGGATCTGCGAGCAGTGCCAAAAAGTAGGCAAGGCAGGGGACAAGGTCAGAGCTCCTTTGATGCCTTTGCCTGTGATTAAGGAGCCATTTCAGAGGGCAGCTATGGATATTGTGGGCATACCTCTCAACTGTACAGATTTTTGCAGAATGTCCTGATTTTTACCTCATATTTTGGTCCATTTTTAATAAAATTTAGGTTGTCTGGCAAATTAGTAGTAAATCATTAGACTGAAGTTAGAAATAAATGACAGACATTTGAGTTTCAGACTTCATATCCTTCAGAAAATTCATGCTAATGCAAAACCTGTTATTCTATCAGCTTTCTATGTTTGTAAGAGCAATATTTAAAAATTGTCCCCATTTTTAGTTTTTTGTCCCACTTTTACTTATGACTTTGTCCAGATTTCTTGCTCTAAGAGGTTGAGAGGTATGATTGTGGGGCATCTGAGTACCCCAAGTTCCACTGGGAAGAAATATATCCTGGTGATAGTAGAGTATGCTACTAGATACCCTGAGGTGGTGGGTTTGTCCTCCATCAAGGCAGAGAAGGTGGCAAATGCTTTGTAAGAGATTTTCAGCATGGTAGGTTTCCCAAGAGAAGTACTGAATGACAGAGATGCCAATTTCATGTCAGATCTGCTGGCTTATCTGTGGGAGCGCTGTGATGTGAAGCACCTAAAAACCATCCCCTATCACCCCCAGACTAATGGTGCTGTAGAGAGGTTAAACTCTACACTAAAGACCATGCTATGAGCATTTGCAGACCAGCTTAAGAGAGAGTGGGACAAATATTTGCTCCATCTGCCGTTTGCATATAGAGAGTTACTCCAGGAATCCACAGGCTTTTCACCCTTTGAGTTGCTATATGGTGAGGGGGCCTTTAGATTTGATTCATGATGAGTATGAGGGTGAGTGTAAATCCCACAAGGAGTCAGTTGTGGCATATGTCCAGAACCTCAGGACAAGGCTTAGGCAGCTCATAGGCTTAACCCAGGAGAACCTGGCAGGAAACCAACAGCAGAAAAAAGGTCTGGTATGACAGGGATGTTTGAGCCCAAGAGTATGCTGTGGGACAGCAGGTTATGGTTCTCATTCCTCTCAAGACTTGGGAGGGACCCTTCAAAGTGGTAATGAATGTCAGTGATGTTAACTACATGGTAGAACTACTAGGCAGGAGGCAGGGGCACAAAATTACCATGTTAATATGATGAAGCCTTACCATGCTAGGGAGGCTCTTGTGCTCAGTATTTGCAGTAGGTGGCAGGAGGAGTCTGAGGGGATCTATGGCTACATTGAGCCAGCCAGCAAAATTACAACTTATTAAGGTGGAGCCTAGGGTTGCAGGCATATGATATGACAACACAGTGGGGTCAGCAATGCCAGTGCAATGGGCTCTGGCTCTCAAGACAGGGTATGGGTAAATGTGTTCTCAAGGGTCACTTGAAAAACTAGCTTGTGTCTTCAAAGGGAGGAGAGATGTGATGATGTGAGGGATTGCCAGCCATGCCACAAGAAGTAGGGTAGTCAGCATAGCTACCTGGAGTTTTGTAAAGAATTATATGTCATTTATATATCAAGCTGATTTCTACAGGTGCTTGTGTTGAAAATATATTTGTAAAGCTGCTAAGAAATACACCTGTATGTCAGACTGTATTGTAACTGTTGAAATTAATATATTGTAACAGAGGGTACTGGAAGAGAGTTTAATCTCAGTCCAGCTAACTTTGAAAAATAGTCAGAAATTAAATTGGTTTACTATCAAAATTTGGAAAGGCAGCTATGCTTTCATTCACAATGTCGAACTGAAAACTCGAAAATATATTCACCATTTAGTTCAAAATATCGTAACTGATAATCATGTCATGATGGTCCCATTCACAACACCGAACTTTCAGAATCGAAAGTCCATGTTAGAGTTTATGTTTTGCAGGTGGCAATCCCCCCTACACCCCCCATGTGGGGGGCTGTGCCCCACACACCCCCTGAAACTTAAATATACCAACTCCGAGTTCGCACCACAGTGAGGTATATTGGAAATTCCCCACTCCCCATTGCACTGAGATTTCCATTCACAATAATGAATGAAGCTTTACATTCGCTATTATGGTTCGTAATATTGCAATTCGTTATTGCAAACTTAGAGAACTGTGATTATGACCAAGCGGCAGTTGTTCATAGGTTCATACTAGGCTATCTGCCTTGGGGCAATTATAAGCCTAGCCCGATTTTGTTTGGCTTACTCCAACCCTTGATTTGAGTATACTGTGCCCTTTTTAAGGTTTAGTTTGCTGTGCCTCTGTCTAATAGTGACACGGAAGTAATCCCCGGGACAAACCTACGATCCCCCATCCACTCATCAAGATTCTTCTTGAAGAGATTCAGTGAGGTGCTCTGCCTAACATGAATTGGAATTCTATTCCAGAGCAAAGGGAGCCTCTGGGTTATGAATCTGTCCCTCCAGCAAGTTCTATTTATTTCAGTCTGAGGTTCAAGTCCCTCGAGTGAGTGGCTCTAAGGGATTTAGATTTACTGAGGTGGAGCATGTCCATTAATTCTGGATTGGACATAGCTTTATATGTCAGGCATAGATCGCCTCGAAGTAGGCGGTATGCAACTGAGTAGAGCTGGAGTTTTTTTTAACCGAGCAGCATATGGCATCTGTTTGAGTCCCTTGATCCTCTTGGTGAGGTACTTTTGGGGTCTTTCCAATTGCTGCAGGTGTCGGGTAAGGTACACCCCAAAAGGGGCATTGTATTCTATGATGGGCCTGATGAGGGATGAATAAAGGGGCATAATTACCTCTCTTGATCTAGAGGTGACTCCTTTCATGATGAGGTGGGCTATGTAAAAGGTCTTTCTAACCACTTTGGCAATGTGGTTGTCAAAGGAGAGATTGCTATCAACTTGGGTCCCCAGATCCCTAATTTCTTTCTCTGTACTTAATGAGTTACCGCCTATGTGGTAATTTGTGGGCACATTGTTTTTGCCAAAGGGTATGACTATACACCTTTTGGCATTTAGCTTTAGACCATGGCTCTGGCACCAGTTATCCGTCTCTGTGAGACCTTTTTGAAGGATGTTTGTGTCAGCTGGAGAGTTGATTATGGCACCTAGTTTGCAGTCGTCTGCGTACTTGATGATCCATAGTCCTCCCACGTCGGCCTGTACCTCGGAAAAGTATATACCGAACAAGAGCGGTCCCAGGACAGAACCTTGTGGGATGCCACTTGCCACCGGTTTTGAGTCTGACATGGCTCCAGCAACTCTCACTCTGTGGGTTCTATCTTTGAGCCAGTTTGCAACCCATCTTGTGACATAGGGGTTTATATTTAAGCTGGATAGCTTATCTATGATGCCCGAGTGGGGTATTGTGTTAAATGACTTTGCTAGGTCCAGATAGGCTGTGTGGACTACCTTCCCTTCATCTATGGCTTTGGTGACTGTTTCAAAGAAGTCAACCAGGTTCAAAAGGCAGGATCTGCCCTTGATGAAGCCGAACTGGGTAGGATCTAGTGTCTGTACATCCCCAGTGTCTTTGTTTATAAGCTCCATGATGATCCTCTCCATAGCCTTGCAGACTAAGCTAGTCAGGCTTATGGGGCGATAGTTTCCAGGGTCCGTAGAGGCTCCACCTTTGTGGAGTGGGACCACTGTTGCTGTACGCCATTCTGTGGGCACATATCCTGTAGTGAGGCTGAGATTGTACAGCTGTTTTATTTGAGGGATTAGTTCTTCTTGGAGTTCATGTAGGACGCAACCCGGGACGCCATCTGGTCCCATGGAAGCAGTGTTTTTTGCTTTGGAGAGGGCAGCCTTCACCTGAGCATCAGAGATGTTTGGGAGGCAGCCCTCTGCCGGGATAGATACTTGCTCTTTTTGGGGGTGGAGAAGTTTGCACTGAACCTGTCTGCCAGGATATTGGCGATGCCTGTGGGTTCAGTGTATTTTTTGTCGTTTAGAATCAACTCAGAACAAGTCTGGGAGTTGCATCCCAGGTTCCTAACATAACTGAAAAAGCCTTATGATTGTCTTTAGTGTCCTGAGCAATTTTTCTCTCGAAGCTGGCCTTGGAGGATTTTATGAGGGATCGTAATTTTTTGCTAGTACTGATCAGAGATGCCTTCCCTATTAGGGATTTTGCTCTATCATGTAGTATCTTCCTCCTTCTGTTGTACAGTTTATTTATGGCTGGGGTCCACCAGACTGGACTGCCTTTGGATGTTTGGGTTTTGGTTTTGTTTGGGATAGCATGATCCATGCATTCCTGGAGATGTCCGTAGAATGCGTTTATATAGGATTCTGCAGTTTGGGCCGTAGTTTCCACTGGCCCTGGGGCCTTGAAGGATTCCACTTCGGTTTTGAGAAGTGAGAAGTTCGCTTTTGAGAAGTTTTTCACTGTGGTTTTCTGGGCTGGGGGTGGGGTCAGGATGTGGACATCCAGTGAAATTAATTTATGGTCTGATCTTGACATGGTCTGATCTTGATATGACAGCCCTTCCAAGTTCTTTACAGCTTTAAAGCCATCAAAACACTTAGCATTTTTCGATTTTTTCTTTTGCTACTAGTACATGGAACCGATATAGCTCTAGTACATGGAACTGATATGGCTCTGTACACTACAAAAAATTATGATTAGGTCACCGATCATAACTCTGTATTATGTGTTCTTGACATGGATGCCAAGAAATTCACCTTGAGATTGAATTTCTTGTCATCCATATCTCGAACACATAATAAATGTCTTATGATCGATGATCCAATCATAAACCTCTGTAGCATATCTACATTTTTCTAACATCAGTCTTGATAAGAGACTAGGTATATCAGTCAGTCTCAAGCCCATTAAGCTGATGTTATTTGAGTGATCTTATCCAAACCACAGAGTCTACCAGTCACTGGTTTTAGAACTGAGTCTCCCAAATTAAAACTTCATTGCCTGTATTACCTACTTTACTAGGTAAGGTAAACTCAGTAAGAGTGATTGAATTATGCTAACAAATTTCTTCATTTTTTTAACATGACTGTCACAACTATTTACATTAGGGACATCACCTTCTGAGAACTTACTACAAGCTTGTGGAGCATTTGTATCACTAAGTGTTGATTGGGTCCCTTCTATTCTAATTCCATTAAAAGTCAAATTGGTAACTTCTTTACCAGTGGATAAAATTTGGTGATCAAGGTTAGTAGACAATATACTAATACTACTTTTATGATTGACAACACTTTAGGATACAAGTAGGTGTTGGTATTACTATTAGCAGAAGTAAAATTATCTTGAATTGCAGTAGTGCTATGTAACAATGAAACCAGTCTGTCTTCATTAATAGCATTCCTATTGAAGCTAACATGATTGTATTCCAAGTCACTGTTAAAAAACATTGAATGATCTTGGGCAACAGCAGTAATACTAGGTAAGAAGTCAGTTTATTGTAACTTGTAATGTGTCTACTTATAAATGAAAAATGTGTCACCTGGAGCACATTGGCAAACCACCAGCAAGAGTTCAAATTCAAGGGAGGGTTTGGGAGGGTGGCCTAATGGTTAAGGTGTTTGCCTTACAAACACAAGGTACAGGGCTTGAGTCTCACAAGGGATAATTGGCTAGGCTTAAAATGGCTAGCAAGGGCAGTTAGCCTAGTACTAATCTATGAACCTATGAAATAAAGCATTGCATTGAATATGCACACTAAAAACACTGGATCAGGATTAAGTGTTTTTATCTCCTCACATTCAAAATGAAACTTCATCACAATCAAGGAAATGGCATCATAGCCAGAAATAAATACTCTCCATAATAAGCACTTCCACATTAAATAATTAATCAATTAAAGGATAATAGTCTTTAAAGAAACACACATAACTTGATGTAACATTATAAAACACATACAAATATGAGCATTATAAAAATAAATAATTATTAATAACCAAAAAATATAGAACAGTCATAACTATAACTTAGTTGCCTTAATTTTTAACACAGGAATGATGGAAACAGCTTCATTCAAACCAGATTGTATTGTTGTATTCAATCTAAGTTGCCATAATAACTCTTTGTATTCTAACCTGGTTTCTCAAGAACCCCATCTTGGACTTAAAGCCACTTTCTCTAAAATCTGAAATTTAAAACATTTAAGGCTGTCTCAGTCTTTTTAACAAAGAAAGTAGGAGAATTGGAACACATATCTAAAATAAGAATTCCTTTTGTCTCACATGAACCAGAAACAAAGAAGGCCCTGCTTCCACAAATGTTCTTTAATGTTAAAACATTTTAATAAAAATATAGGCACATTGGCTACATAAATCACACTTTTAGTCCCCTTCTTAACTGTATCATTACTAGAATTCACTGTTTCAAGACACTATTTCAAATTAGCAGCAGTTTTAGTCACAAATACAGGCTTGCTCCCCAACAATTGTAAACATTCAGCATTGGTTTTGAAAATATTCCAATTACTGTTCACTATTTCCCTTACTTTACTTGACCCTGAAGTATGCTAAACAATCATAGCCCTTTCATAAATATTATTGCCTTCATTTAAAAAAGATATTCTTCAATGATACCAAGTTGACTGAAGACCTGCCACAACCAAGTAATGGTTTATATTTAATATTCTTACTGGAAGCTACCTCCAAACCAATGGTCTTCATCAAATTAGAGGGATAACCAATAAGGATGAACATCAACTCCAGTTTCATTTCATCTTGTAAAATGTCCCAAGTGGAAACCATCTTGGACAACCTAATAAACCGCCCTTTAATCAATCCTCAATTCTGAGAAAAGGGGATGTCTCTTAAAATGCAAATAACTATTGCTGAATTTGGGTTTCCTGAAAATGTCATCAGTCTTGACAATGGTCCAAATAGTCCATCTGTTCATTATTGAATTTATAAGTAAATTATAAAAAAGCTGACGAGTTATGTAAATAATCAACAAATTCTTGTAATTGATATTCCGTAACTGACCAAGGATGAAAATATCATCTAGGTACCTTAAATATAATTTACAATGATTAAAAAAAAGAACATCAGTAAACACATCTATTGCAAAAGCTTACAGAGTCAGACCACTGTCTGGTTCTGTCTTCGCTATCTCAGGCATGGCTCAGTGAGGAGTGTGGTCAGGTTGCTGACTGACCTCTTCCTGGGTCTAGTCCAGTTAGTGCAGATAAAGGAGGGTTATATCCATGCTATCCTCCATCTTGATGTTTTCTTTCCTTGTATGCCACCTCCCTTGTTTGTTTTCCAGTCCTCCCCAAACTTGTTGAATTCAAACTGTAATTTTGAGTACTTCAGCCATTGTTCTCAACATGAATTTACTGCCAGTGTGGTTTTGCCATGTACATGCTGGTAGAGAGAATTTTAATTTTCTTCTTCATTGTTCAACTATGACATTAGTATAAATAAGTAAGGGCACAAGCAAGGTGCAGGGTGTCTTATCATTAAGCTGTTATGTCTATACAGTTGTTAAGACAACTGCCATTATAAAGTTCACTGTCTTCCCTTTGTCTGTATGTCTGTAATTATACTATCACCCTCCAAGTGTTTCAGTTCCTCCCGCTAGTCTTTGTCTCTGCTTTATGTCTGTGTGCCCCTGCTTGTAAATCTCAGCCTCTTTCCATCCCCTTGCCTCACCTTTACATTCATCCACATGAATTCAAGCTTTGCATTCTCATACTGTTGCTGTGTAGCACATGAGCACATGCTTAGGTGCATACATGCTACTTGCTTGGCTGTTTTCTTTACAGCCGTTCTAGCTGCAGTTGCAGGAATATTGCCCACTCTCTGCTGAGCCTGCCATTGTGCATTTTCTAATTAGTGGTGGCTTGGGCCACAAAATTCTAGGCAGTTAACAGATAATTGCTGTTGGACCACATTGTGCTACAAAAGATAAAAAGCTGTTGGGCCAAATTGTGCTACAAGGCATGCACAAAGGAGACTCATAGTGATTGTACTAGGCATGTTTCTAAATCCCAAGGATTATCATTTGAAGTAAGGATGGAATTCATATAAGAATGGACTTTGGAAATTAATAGGATGTAACATTTTGAAAACATTGACTGAAAACAAATGTGTAGACTTCACTTCTTTTCAGAGTAAAATAAATAAAAGGTATGAAAAACATAACTATACAATATGTGCAATTTCAGACATGTAACTGTAATTGTTTTATTCTTTGTGTATTTTTTCTAGTATAAATAAATGACATAAATATTTTTTCATTAATATTCAAGAAGCATCAGCTCTTTTACTTTGCGGGAAACAGCCCAACCTAAAATGCTTTATGAATAATTTTGCCAAAAAACATTCTGTGAAAATGTTATGAAAAATGTTAAACCTTTGCAACTCGCCAGGATAAACATTAAATCAACAACCTGTCCTCATCCCATAGACACTACTGCCTCTGCTAAAAAAGCACCTTTGTCCAGTCAGACGTTCCCAGTAAACAAATGTAAAATAAAATAAAATTTTGGGTGTACAGGCTTTTATATATAAATAGCAAAAATAGCCAAAACAGTCAATGATTAAGGGGGAATCCTTTGGAAAATGATCAGGTGTTAAAGGATAATCTGTTGCAAAGCACAAATTCACAGATTTGTCAGTTCTTAAATTTGGTTAACACAAATGTCTGCTTCTCAACTTATCATGTTTATGCCACTCGCACAATTGTCTTTCTGAGTAGCATATCATGTAGGTCACCAGACTCACAATCCATCTTTATTCAATCAATTATGGACTAAAAAATTCTTGCAGTTCTTGATTTCTGGTTGAAAATGCAGTACAAAATATATGGCAGGTTTTTTTCTTCGCGTACCAGTAAAGTTGCAGTTTCTCTTTCATGTCTGCTACGGAAAACTGTTGCTCTTTTACTAGGATTTTATATATATATATATATATATATATATATATATATATATATATATATATATATATATATATATATCTAGAGAGAGAGAGAGCATTATCTCCATCAAAATAAATGTAGCTATTTGAAATTATACTTTTCTCTGCAATGCCAAATCCAACATAAAGGAGATGAAACTTTTTCAGCTATTGTTTTCAGTTTCCTGCCAAGTTACCCTAAAGAAAGTGGATTAAGTGGGAGAATAGATGGGATGACAAAAATTAACTGCTGTATGTGAAAAACAGTGATGGTTGTAGCACAGCACTCCGGTAATAATTGTGTAGTTAAAAAGGTAACTGGTTTGCTTTGCCTGAGAAACACTGTACTGTACTGATGAGTTATGGCATGTTTTGGTCATAGGCTTATTTTGCCAGTTACTGGGCTTGCTTTGGCAATTTCTGCTTTGATCCAGAATTGTTTTATTATTTTTCAACAAAGTAATGCCAAATTTTCTAATTTTACCTGCTGATCTAGAGTAGTTTTAAGTTCCTTCTTCCATTCATTTCAATCGTTTTGTAGAATGGTCAGCAGTTCCAGTCCTCTTAATGGAGTACTTGTGCATCTCTACCAAATGACTAACTCCAACTCTTTCAAATACAGGTATCTCAAGTCAAGCTCTTTAATCAAAAATTCTAATAAAACCCAAGCTAAAATGCAAGTGCTTTTACATAAAAACTCCACCCAGAAAATCAGTGGGAACATTCACCCAAATCCTGGCTCTACACAACATACCAGCCCTACTACTAACTCTATAGTAGGTGCTTCTGCAAATATTTTCTACTTATCCACTGAATCCGACCTCTTCCTCCTGAATATGAACCTTAGAAGTATGTGTAACAAACTTCAAGACATTCATGCATGTATTGATAAGTACTTCCCTGATACAGAGGCAGCTATAGAAACATGGTTAACTTAAGAAAAGAAAGTGCTTATAGTGAAATCACACCTCCAGGCTTTAATATACTCAGGCTTGACAGAAAAGATAAAACCAGATAGTATTGCCATCATCTATAAAAACTCTGTTAATACAACCTCACTCCTCCTAGAGATAACTTAATTTAGTAATTGTGATTCAAATAAACTACTCTCCAAAACTCAGCACAAGTTAAGAACCTATCATAGTTCAACAACTGGTCTCCATAACTGTACCAATGCTATAAACCAACAAACGAATAATGGCAAAGTATCAAAACTTTTCTTAGATTTACTCCTCCCTTTGTTGGTTCTTAGGTAAATTTCTAGCAGGCAGCAAGCAGTTAAGTGGACTTTTCATCCTTTCAACCAGCTGCAACTGATGTCCCACAAGGTTCTATATTGGAACCCCTTATTTTATACATTTAATTAACAAGCTAAATACTGCCACTCAGCATGCTAGTATAGTTTAATACACCAGTGATTCCACAGTTGTATTCGAAGCCCATTCCATAACCAAACTCCAGATGATCACCCAAAACTCTTTTTCTGCAGCCTCAAATGAAAAAAAAACTCAATCAAAAACCATCATATACAGCAAATCCTTAAAGAGACACATGAGAAACATGGCTCCTTCTACAAGGCCAAACTATACCTTACTGACACTGCAAGGAAACCATTAACCTCAAACTTCTTACTTCCGTCACTCCTACATGATTCCCCTATCCTTATAAACATAAATGTCACACAGATATCCAGCACCTCCACCTACTACAACAAAGTAGCTAAATTTGCTGTAAACCTTCTATATGGATCACATTAATGTGAGACCCTAAAGCAACTAAATTGCCTTAAACTACCCATCTACCTAACATGCACACAACTAATTTCTGTATATAATTTTATTCATTCTCTAGAAAATGCCCAGCTGTAAAATAGGGTCTATATCACAAAACTGAAACAGCTAAACACCGAACGCCATTTCATCAACCACTACACAGCAAACTACAAGTTGCACGAATGCTCAGATCATCGATTTTTTTCCTAGGGAAAAAATCAGTAGGCCAACCAGACACAAGACACCAGTTCAAGCATTACAAAGTGGGGGGATTTGCCCCCACCCCACCCCCACACACCCTTAACTAAATATACCAACTCTGAGATCACACTACAGTGGGGAAAAGGGCAAATTCACTAAGACAGCCAAGCAATTTTTTTCCCTAGGAAAAAAATTGGTGATCTGGCCATTCGTGTAACTTGTAGTTCACTATTTATTGGTCGATGAAATGGTATTCGGTATTTAGCCATTTCGATTGCATTATATAGACCCATAAAATATACCCTACAGCCCTACTATACTAGTAAGGTCATACATTCAACCAAAAAACTATTTCTTATCATCATGAATAATTCAACTAACTCAGGTGATGAATCAATGTGCACTCGCTTTGTCTCTAAACTCTGAAACACCATCCCAACTGAAATAAGAACACTGAAAAACTCTCCAGTGTTAAGCCTTTGGTTGAACAACATTTCATGTCCTAGTTATGTTCTTGCTCCTCACCTGAGTGAGACTTGCTTCATCTTCAGCTCTTACTGCTCTCTCCATATATCCTTCATATTCTTTTCCTTAGCTGATATACCTGTACCAGTTCTCCACATTAACTCTTCAGTCTAACCATACACCCATCTACCATACTTAATTTTTGTCTCATATTCCACCCACTTCTGCATCAATAACTAGATCTTATCTGCAGTACATCTTCTAGAAATCATCCTCTAGTCGACGTTTATACATGGATTAGTCTATGCTAACAGTATATTTTGTACACTGCAAACTGAGGTGTACACTCTGCTGAAATTAACCAAAATGTACTTTGAATAGTTTCAAAACTTTGCTTAAACAGCACCCATGCCAAAGATGGCTCTGTTCTTCCTGCTCACCTGGCTATCTATACTCAGATTACTTTTCTCCAACTCTTACAGCCACTTTGCTTCCCAATCTTTTTATACCTTATCGCTCCTTTTCATACTGCAGTTATTTCCTACACTCTTACTTTTCCTCCTTCTCACATACCTCACCACTAACTACATTTCCTCATTTGTTCATTTATCTTGCGGTTCATTTCCTTAACTTTTCCTTTCATATTTCTCTTATAATTTTTTAGCAGCATTCTACTTGTCTGTCTGTAAGTTATTACTGAACTCAAAAATACCTCCGTTTGATATTCGCCCTTCAGCCATCATACTATAAATACATTAATTGTTAATGAATGTTATTTCTCTATTCAATAATTAGCCAATTTATGTTAATTTATCTCTTTTTTTGTGTGTGTTAAAATGCTATGTTCATGTAAGTAATATTTAAAAATATTGTAAATAAGCTCACGTGTAGATGTTTTTACACTGCAATTATAAATGTACATCATGTATATACTTCTCAGAGGTACAGGCAAGCACAGGAGGACTATGGCTGATCAAGTTCGCAGACGACTGCAAACTGGGGGCCATAATTGACTCTCTGGCTGATACAGACATCCTCCAGAAGGGTCTCACTGAGACGGATACCTGGTGTCAAAATCATGGCCTCAAGCTAAATGCCGAAAAGTCACCCCCTTTGGAAAAAACAAAGTACCCGCAAATTACCACATACATGGTAGTCCCCTAAATACAGAAAATGTAATAAGGGATCTGGGGACCTAAATAGATAGTAATCTCTCCTTTGATAATCATATTGCCAAGGTGGTTAGAAAATCCTTCTATGTGGCCCACCTAATCACAAAAGGGTTCACATCTAGAACAAAAGAGGTTATTGTGCCCCTCTACTCATCACTCATCAGACCCATCATAGAGTACAACGCCCCATTTGGGATGTACCTTACAAGACACCTGCAACAGCTGGAAAGACCACAGAAGTACCTCACCAAGAGGATTACTGGCCTCAAAACAGATGCCCTATGCAGTCCGACTGATGAAACTACTGCTGTACTCAGTTGCATACTGCTTACTTAGAGGTGATCACTGCCTGACATACAAGGCCATGTCCAACCCAGAATTGATGGACATGCTCCACCTAAAAAAA
The DNA here is from genome assembly GCF_019279795.1 of Protopterus annectens. NCBI lineage: Eukaryota > Metazoa > Chordata > Ceratodontiformes > Protopteridae > Protopterus > Protopterus annectens. Next base: position 810,816,575 of record NC_056746.1, read on the forward strand.
ATAAATCCCCAAGAGCCACACGCTCTAGGGATCTAAACCTCACCACAACGATAAACAAGACATGCTGGAGGGATAGATTCCTGTCCCAGAGACTCCCCATGCTTTGAAACAGGATTCCAATCTACATTAGGCAAAGCCCCTCACTAACACTCTTCAAGAGAAACCTTGACAAGTGGATGGGAAACAGAAAATGTACTCCGGGGATCACTGCAGTGGCTCTGCTGGACAGAGGCACAGGGAACTAATCTAAGGGGTCGGCAAAATCCAACATATTCTGGTTAGGCTTATAGATGCCCTCGGGCAGATAGCCTAGTACTTACCTATGAACCTATGTGTAACTCATATGTGGAGTTTTTCTCCCCAGGCCTCCGCTGAAAATTGATTTTACCTAATTGGACTTTTCTTAGTCAACAAAGATAAATAAATAAATACATACATACTTCTAGCACTGTTACTTCTGTATACTACACATTTTGCTATTACACATGTACTTCTTATTATATGTAGAAAAATTGTAAATGTAGATGTAAATGTCATTTAGTGGAGCTTATCTCTCTAGACCTCCACTGAAAATGGGCCTTGCCGCTTGGCTTTCCCAGTAAACAGAAGCAAATTAATTAATTAATTAATAAAACCTATGGTACATCTTTTACACAGGTTTAGTTTCTTAATGCACTTAGAACTGCGTATAAATTCATCCAGGAAGAAGCTCTAACCCTAATGCTGGATTATCATTTTAGAGCCTCAGTCAGGCCTACCACCCTTTTTTAATACAAGGTTGCACTCACCTTGGTGGTTTTCCTTACATATGGGCAACTCAGTCTGCACACACACTGACTGGCTACTGCTGCCCACTGATTCAGGTGAAAATCCTGTTGTTGGCCCCTTATTTTTACTACTCCTTTGATGTATTTTTCATGTAGAATCACACATAGCTCATTGTGAGGTATTATACACTGCAAATGTTTTGTACTTCGACTCTTATATTTTTAGAATCTTTCCCTTTTGTTATGAATGCAAAGATGTGCAAATATTATAAGCTATGTGATGTTCCCTCTCTGGGCCAGTAATCAAATAGCCTGAATCCTCTCCACTGACATTGGAGAGGGACATTCAGTTGGAACAAAAAAAGATAGACACAGTATTTCCATATGCAGCTCTCTGCATCAGGCACAATTTCTCTTAAGAGCACACAGGGAACACACTCAATCTAGGGTCTGGGTTTCTCTCTCTGTCTTCCTCCAGGTTACCAATAAGGCTCCCCACTGGCACGGCTATAGAGTTGAGTTCTGAGCAGATTGTCCAAGCCAAGTCCTCCACCACTCTCTCTGTGTGAAACCAGTGCTTCATTTAACTGCTCCAAGCAGTTGACACACAAACTCTTTGAAATTTGATTTACATATGCACACACATGTGGGAAAGGCTGGCACAGATTTACTAGCTGTGCCCCTTCTGCCCAGACTATAAGGTAGTTACTGACACCAGACACTCCAAAGCCAGCTACTCTAAGGCTTTTACAAGGGTACTCAAATATACTGAGTGAAATAAATATTAATAAAAATGGTAGTGTTTTGACAAATGCTCTTTCAGGAGTGGCTACAGAGTCACCAAAGAGATATGAGTACTCTCAAAAGTTAAAATAGTCTCTAAAGGGCCAGCCACAATGAAAAGCTTAAATATATTTAATAACAAAGTAATAAAAAACATGAAAATATTAAATATCTATTTACAATAAATACCAGAGTTTCAATCACAGACAATATTAAAATAACACAGATGAATAGATTCACACAGATACAGAAAAACAGTACTTAACTAATCTCGCTATATTTTCCTGACTGATCTAAAAAAAATACTATTCCCTGGTTCACTTACTAGAGCAAGGCAAGATGAAGTAGATGAGGGTCCTTCCTTGTTAGGTCCAAAAAGAGTGCTCTGAGAGTTCAGTTTTATGTAGTATTAAACATAATTTTTGTCCTAGATTACTGAATGACATCACATACATCTGGTCATCTGACTTCTGGTTCCCATGCTACCCCTACTGCTAGATACTGCCAAGATTTAGCACATATGTATCAATAATACACACACATATAGTTTTGCTCAGATCTGTTGCAGCTTCTGGAAGTCATAAAACAATTTCAAACTTCTACCCTTCCAGACTAGCAATTAGTTCACTGCAAAGACAATACAGAAAGCTTCCTAGAACAGACGTTTTGTCTCTGGCTCCATTGAAAACTGTAAGATACAATCTTTATGGCCTAAGCCAGGTAATTTTATTTCAGAACATTTTTCAAAGTTAGCTGCAGCTGAACTGTGATTAACCTCTTAAGTATCCCCTGTTACAATATATTAATTTCAACAGTTACAATGCATACATTTAATCAGTTACTAAGTGCATGCATTATATTTTCTGTCCAGCAGGACCCACAGTTGACACATTTTTTTAACACAAACAGCACAAACATGTAGGGCAGTGGATGTGTAACATATGCCAGTATAGCTAGCCAGAGTTTTGTAAAGAATTATATGTCACCTGTATATCAAACTGATTTGTACAGGTGCTTGTGTTGAAAATGTATTGGTAAACCTGCTTGTGTTAAAAATGTACCAACAGTGGGTCCTGCTCGACAGAAAAGAAATCCACCTGTATGTTAGACTGCATTGTAACTGTTGAAATGAATATAAATTGTCCATAAGCAAAACACAGACCAAAAAAATGATCACATCATTTTACTGAAAACACAGTTTATTTTGTTTTTTAATTAATTAATTAATGTTAATTGATGAAGTAGAAGTCTAATGGAGGTTTCTATTCAAGTGAATGACAGTGGGTAGTTGTTGAACATCTGAGAAAGCAGTCGAATTACTGTGAAAGCACTTATGTGTGTTATTATTCAATAATAAAATACTTTGACCTGGAATTCTGCCATTCATTTTGCCTTGTTCTGTGTTTTGCTTATGGACATTTTTTTTATTTCTGAACGAGGCATGTATCTGGAAGTGCCTGATATGTTTTGCACTAATAGTTGAAATTAATGTATTGTAATAGTGGATACTGGAAGAAAAGAGGTTAATCTTACTCCATCTAACTTTAAAAAATAGTCTAAAATTAAATTACCTGGTTTAGGCCATAAAGATAGTATCTTACAGTTCTGATTGGAGCCAGAAATTAAATGTTTGTCACATCAGGACTAGGAATCCTACTGTATTGTCCTTATAGGTGAACTAATTGTGACCCTGGAAGGGTGGAAGTTTCAAAATGGTTTTATAGTTTCCATATGCTACAACACATCTCAGCAAAGCTGTGTCTGTATAGTAACACATATGTGCTAAATTCTGGTTCGTTTTCTAGTAAAGGGGGTAATGTGGGAACCAAAAGTCAGATGACCGTTTGTATGTGCTGTCATTCTGTAATCCAGCACTGAAATAATGTTCTAATACTAGATGAGACAAAAATCTCAGGGCAGTCTGTTTTTGAAACCTGACAAAGAAGGATCACTCACCACTTCATCTTGCCTTGCTTTAGTAAGTAACCAGGGAATAGTAATTCTTTAGATCAGTCAGGAAATTATAGCAAGATTAGTTAAGTACTGTTTTTCTGTATTTGTGTGAATCTGTCAGTCTGTGTTATTTGTATTATTTCCTGTAGCTGAAACTCTGGTGTTTATTGTAGATATATATTTAGTATAGTCACATTTTTTTATTTATTATTAAATATATTTAAACTTTTCATTGTGGTTGGTCTTTTAGAGAATATTTTATTTTTTGTGAGCACATATATTTATTTGGTGACACTGTAGCCGCTCCTGAAAGCCTTGCTGCATTGGCCAAACACTACCATTTGTAATAGTATTAATTTTACTCAGTATAATTAGGTTCTCCTGTAAGAGCTTTAAAGTAGCTGGCTGGTGGCAGTGACTCTACCTTATAGTCTGGGCTAAGGGGGCACAGCTAATATATCTGTGCCAACCTTTTCCAGGTGTGTGTGTGTGTGTGTGTGTGTGTGTGTGTGTGTGTGTGTGTGTGCAAATCAAATTTCAAAGAGTGTGTGTGTGTGTCAACTACTTAGAGCAGGGACACAAATCACTGGTTTCACAGAGAGGGTGGTGATGGACTTGCTTGGAACACTTGGATGAGGATTCAGTTCTACAGCTGTGCCAGTGGGGAGTCTTACTGGGGGCCAGGAGAGACAGACAGAGAGAGAGAGAGAGAGAGAGAGAGAGAGAGAGAGAGGGGGAGACAGAGACAGAGAGACAGAGAGAGAGAAACCCAGCCCCTGGACTGACTGTGTTCCCTGTGTGCTCTTAAAGGAAATTTTGCTTGGTGGAAAGAGCTGCATCTGAAAATACTGTGTATCTATTTAGTTCTAAGTGAATGTCCCTCACCAGTGTCAGGATTGAGGCTCCTTGATCACTGATCCAGAGAAGGGATGTCACACATTGGTGAGTAGTGGTGTGGATACTAATTGAACTTCTATAGCCTCCAGACAGTTGTCACTGAAGGTGTGTACTCTCAGCAGCCACAAGGTATACATACAGAGTTTCATTTTCACAACAATTTCATTTATTTTTTGTTAGTTTAGTTTAGTCAGTGAAAGCAGGCAAATATGTCAGCAGAGGATTATGACAACCTGACAAAGAACCAGTTGGTCAAGGTGTGTGAAGCCAAAGGACTGGTGCATGTCAACCTGACTAAAGAGGAAATGATTTCAGGCTTAGTTGCAGCTCAGACCAGCAGACAGGAAGACAACCAGTCTGGTGATGGGGATTTGCAGTCCCCAGAAAACAGGACAGTTCACCTTTTCCTCAGAAGACTTAAAATCCATCTAGAGTTAAGGAGACTTGAATTGAAGGCCAAATGTTTGGATTTAGAATCAGCAGAGAGACTGCAGCATTTGGAGGCTGAAGAAAAGGAGAAACAGATGGAATTAGAATCAGCAGAGAGTCTGCGGTGTTTGGAGGCAGAAGAAAATGAGAAACAGTGCCAACATGAGAGGGAGATACTGACTCTTCATCGGGGTCATGGAGGAAACGGGGAAGGGAATAATCAAACCCCAGAAGCAATAAAAGTCAGTAAATTTCTTCCACAGTTTGCAGAGGGTTATAATTTTGATAGTTTTATTCACATATTTGAAAAAGTATGTAAACAATATAATGTTGACCAAGGGCTCTGGGTATGGTCCATGACCCCCTCACATCATGGTAAAGCTGTAACTGCTGTTTCTAAATTGTATGATACTGGTTGTTTAAATTATGATAACGTAAACCAATGTTTATTGGAATGTTTTAAATTAACACCTGAAGCTTACAGAAAAAAATTTTATGAGCACAGACGCAAGGCAGATGAAAATGTATGTGATTATATTGCTGAGTTAAGCACTTATTTTCATAAGTGGGTGAGCGGGTGTCAGGTCACCACTTATGAAAGGCTTGTAGACCTTTTGGTGAAGGAACAAGCACTTAGCACTTTGCCTGAAGACATAAGAATCTGGTTGGCAGACAGGGAGTGTAACTCTGCAGATGTGCTGGGGAAAAAGGGGATCTCTACTTAGCAAGCAGGGCATCACTGCTCAAGAAGGGGATACCCACTGCTGAACATGGATATAAGAGGACCCATGGTGAGCAGCCTAAACCGCCCCAACAGAGTCCACTAACAACACTAGTTCAGGCACATGGCCAGGATCAAGGGTTAGATGTTTTAAATGTAACCAGAGGGGCCATGTAGCATACAAATGTCCACTAAGGCAAGGTGGGGAACAAAAGGTGGGGGAGCCAGCAAGTGGAAATAACAGTATGCCAGTGATAAGTTCTCTGGAGACAACAGAGGTTCCAGTCTATCACCAGAGTCTATATTCTATCTTAGTGGATGGAAAATAGGCCACTGCTAAGCACAGCCTCTGGCATAACCATTGTGAAGCCTGCAATAGTTAAAGAGGAGCAGTACTTTCTTGGTCGGTCTGCTCCAGTTAGAGCATTAGGAGGGACCCCATTCCAAATGCCTTTGGCCAGAGTTCACCTTGATTGGGAGGATGGAAAGGGAAGCAAGCAATTAGGTGTGTTTGAGGATATCCCTACAGATGTCTTGATAAGGAATGATTTTGATAATGCAGTACCTTGTGTGCATGTAGCTACACACAGTCAGGATTGGTGACAGGCATGTGGGGCTGGTAGCCTGGGGAAGACCCAGACAGACCCCCCATTTGAAGCCAGGGCTGGTGAAGTGGCTATTTCAGGTAGGGAGCTACCCTGTAGCAGTGAGTCTGAAGGTTAGCCACAGCTGCTGGTAGGTGCTGATGTTCCCTTGGACAGAGTAACTGCAAGGGCAGAGGTGAGAGGTAGTACCCAGGCTGATAGTGAGGCACCACTCTCAGAGGATACCAGACTTCCTCTGGAAGGGGAGCTGGGAAGGGTCATAAAGGTAGAGTTGAAACAGGCTCAGCTCTTGAACCCTACATTATGAGGCCTGAGGGAGGTAGTGAGGGAGGCACCTGATTCTCAAGGAAAAGTGGAGTCTGTATACTGGAACAAAGGGTTACTGTATAGAGAGTGGACCCCTGAGGGAGGGCTAGAGGCCGAGGTAATACAGCAGTTGATAGGGCCCATAGTCTACCATCTGGAACTGCTAGCCATTGCTCAGGACATTCCTTTTGTAGATCATATGGGCATAAAGCATACCAAGAAATGTATTATGCAGAACTTTTATTGGCCTGGGATTACAAGAGATGTAACAGGGTACTGCAGGATCTGCGAGCAGTGCCAAAAAGTAGGCAAGGCAGGGGACAAGGTCAGAGCTCCTTTGATGCCTTTGCCTGTGATTAAGGAGCCATTTCAGAGGGCAGCTATGGATATTGTGGGCATACCTCTCAACTGTACAGATTTTTGCAGAATGTCCTGATTTTTACCTCATATTTTGGTCCATTTTTAATAAAATTTAGGTTGTCTGGCAAATTAGTAGTAAATCATTAGACTGAAGTTAGAAATAAATGACAGACATTTGAGTTTCAGACTTCATATCCTTCAGAAAATTCATGCTAATGCAAAACCTGTTATTCTATCAGCTTTCTATGTTTGTAAGAGCAATATTTAAAAATTGTCCCCATTTTTAGTTTTTTGTCCCACTTTTACTTATGACTTTGTCCAGATTTCTTGCTCTAAGAGGTTGAGAGGTATGATTGTGGGGCATCTGAGTACCCCAAGTTCCACTGGGAAGAAATATATCCTGGTGATAGTAGAGTATGCTACTAGATACCCTGAGGTGGTGGGTTTGTCCTCCATCAAGGCAGAGAAGGTGGCAAATGCTTTGTAAGAGATTTTCAGCATGGTAGGTTTCCCAAGAGAAGTACTGAATGACAGAGATGCCAATTTCATGTCAGATCTGCTGGCTTATCTGTGGGAGCGCTGTGATGTGAAGCACCTAAAAACCATCCCCTATCACCCCCAGACTAATGGTGCTGTAGAGAGGTTAAACTCTACACTAAAGACCATGCTATGAGCATTTGCAGACCAGCTTAAGAGAGTGGGACAAATATTTGCTCCATCTGCCGTTTGCATATAGAGAGTTACTCCAGGAATCCACAGGCTTTTCACCCTTTGAGTTGCTATATGGTGAGGGGGCCTTTAGATTTGATTCATGATGAGTATGAGGGTGAGTGTAAATCCCACAAGGAGTCAGTTGTGGCATATGTCCAGAACCTCAGGACAAGGCTTAGGCAGCTCATAGGCTTAACCCAGGAGAACCTGGCAGGAAACCAACAGCAGAAAAAAGGTCTGGTATGACAGGGATGTTTGAGCCCAAGAGTATGCTGTGGGACAGCAGGTTATGGTTCTCATTCCTCTCAAGACTTGGGAGGGACCCTTCAAAGTGGTAATGAATGTCAGTGATGTTAACTACATGGTAGAACTACTAGGCAGGAGGCAGGGGCACAAAATTACCATGTTAATATGATGAAGCCTTACCATGCTAGGGAGGCTCTTGTGCTCAGTATTTGCAGTAGGTGGCAGGAGGAGTCTGAGGGGATCTATGGCTACATTGAGCCAGCCAGCAAAATTACAACTTATTAAGGTGGAGCCTAGGGTTGCAGGCATATGATATGACAACACAGTGGGGTCAGCAATGCCAGTGCAATGGGCTCTGGCTCTCAAGACAGGGTATGGGTAAATGTGTTCTCAAGGGTCACTTGAAAAACTAGCTTGTGTCTTCAAAGGGAGGAGAGATGTGATGATGTGAGGGATTGCCAGCCATGCCACAAGAAGTAGGGTAGTCAGCATAGCTACCTGGAGTTTTGTAAAGAATTATATGTCATTTATATATCAAGCTGATTTCTACAGGTGCTTGTGTTGAAAATATATTTGTAAAGCTGCTAAGAAATACACCTGTATGTCAGACTGTATTGTAACTGTTGAAATTAATATATTGTAACAGAGGGTACTGGAAGAGAGTTTAATCTCAGTCCAGCTAACTTTGAAAAATAGTCAGAAATTAAATTGGTTTACTATCAAAATTTGGAAAGGCAGCTATGCTTTCATTCACAATGTCGAACTGAAAACTCGAAAATATATTCACCATTTAGTTCAAAATATCGTAACTGATAATCATGTCATGATGGTCCCATTCACAACACCGAACTTTCAGAATCGAAAGTCCATGTTAGAGTTTATGTTTTGCAGGTGGCAATCCCCCCTACACCCCCCATGTGGGGCTGTGCCCACACACCCCTGAAACTTAAATATACCAACTGCGAGTTCGCACCACAGTGAGGTATATTGGAAATTCCCCACTCCCCATTGCACTGAGATTTCCATTCACAATAATGAATGAAGCTTTACATTCGCTATTATGGTTCGTAATATTGCAATTCGTTATTGCAAACTTAGAGAACTGTGATTATGACCAAGCGGCAGTTGTTCATAGGTTCATACTAGGCTATCTGCCTTGGGGCAATTATAAGCCTAGCCCGATTTTGTTTGGCTTACTCCAACCCTTGATTTGAGTATACTGTGCCCTTTTTAAGGTTTAGTTTGCTGTGCCTCTGTCTAATAGTGACACGGAAGTAATCCCCGGGACAAACCTACGATCCCCCATCCACTCATCAAGATTCTTCTTGAAGAGATTCAGTGAGGTGCTCTGCCTAACATGAATTGGAATTCTATTCCAGAGCAAAGGGAGCCTCTGGGTTATGAATCTGTCCCTCCAGCAAGTTCTATTTATTTCAGTCTGAGGTTCAAGTCCCTCGAGTGAGTGGCTCTAAGGGATTTAGATTTACTGAGGTGGAGCATGTCCATTAATTCTGGATTGGACATAGCTTTATATGTCAGGCATAGATCGCCTCGAAGTAGGCGGTATGCAACTGAGTAGAGCTGGAGTTTTTTTTAACCGAGCAGCATATGGCATCTGTTTGAGTCCCTTGATCCTCTTGGTGAGGTACTTTTGGGGTCTTTCCAATTGCTGCAGGTGTCGGGTAAGGTACACCCCAAAAGGGGCATTGTATTCTATGATGGGCCTGATGAGGGATGAATAAAGGGGCATAATTACCTCTCTTGATCTAGAGGTGACTCCTTTCATGATGAGGTGGGCTATGTAAAAGGTCTTTCTAACCACTTTGGCAATGTGGTTGTCAAAGGAGAGATTGCTATCAACTTGGGTCCCCAGATCCCTAATTTCTTTCTCTGTACTTAATGAGTTACCGCCTATGTGGTAATTTGTGGGCACATTGTTTTTGCCAAAGGGTATGACTATACACCTTTTGGCATTTAGCTTTAGACCATGGCTCTGGCACCAGTTATCCGTCTCTGTGAGACCTTTTTGAAGGATGTTTGTGTCAGCTGGAGAGTTGATTATGGCACCTAGTTTGCAGTCGTCTGCGTACTTGATGATCCATAGTCCTCCCACGTCGGCCTGTACCTCGGAAAAGTATATACCGAACAAGAGCGGTCCCAGGACAGAACCTTGTGGGATGCCACTTGCCACCGGTTTTGAGTCTGACATGGCTCCAGCAACTCTCACTCTGTGGGTTCTATCTTTGAGCCAGTTTGCAACCCATCTTGTGACATAGGGGTTTATATTTAAGCTGGATAGCTTATCTATGATGCCCGAGTGGGGTATTGTGTTAAATGACTTTGCTAGGTCCAGATAGGCTGTGTGGACTACCTTCCCTTCATCTATGGCTTTGGTGACTGTTTCAAAGAAGTCAACCAGGTTCAAAAGGCAGGATCTGCCCTTGATGAAGCCGAACTGGGTAGGATCTAGTGTCTGTACATCCCCAGTGTCTTTGTTTATAAGCTCCATGATGATCCTCTCCATAGCCTTGCAGACTAAGCTAGTCAGGCTTATGGGGCGATAGTTTCCAGGGTCCGTAGAGGCTCCACCTTTGTGGAGTGGGACCACTGTTGCTGTACGCCATTCTGTGGGCACATATCCTGTAGTGAGGCTGAGATTGTACAGCTGTTTTATTTGGAGGATTAGTTCTTCTTGGAGTTCATGTAGGACGCAACCCGGGACGCCATCTGGTCCCATGGAAGCAGTGTTTTTGCTTTGGAGAGGGCAGCCTTCACCTGAGCATCAGAGATGTTTGGGAGGCAGCCCTCTGCCGATAGATACTTGCTCTTTTTTTTGGGGGTGGAGAAGTTTGCACTGAACCTGTCTGCCAGGATATTGGCGATGCCTGTGGGTTCAGTGTATTTTTTGTCGTTTAGAATCAACTCAGAACAAGTCTGGGAGTTGCATCCCAGGTTCCTAACATAACTGAAAAAAGCCTTATGATTGTCTTTAGTGTCCTGAGCAATTTTTCTCTCGAAGCTGGCCTTGGAGGATTTTATGAGGGATCGTAATTTTTTGCTAGTACTGATCAGAGATGCCTTCCCTATTAGGGATTTTGCTCTATCATGTAGTATCTTCCTCCTTCTGTTGTACAGTTTATTTATGGCTGGGGTCCACCAGACTGGACTGCCTTTGGATGTTTGGGTTTTGGTTTTGTTTGGGATAGCATGATCCATGCATTCCTGGAGATGTCCGTAGAATGCGTTTATATAGGATTCTGCAGTTTGGGCCGTAGTTTCCACTGGCCCTGGGGCCTTGAAGGATTCCACTTCGGTTTTGAGAAGTGAGAAGTTCGCTTTTGAGAAGTTTTTCACTGTGGTTTTCTGGGCTGGGGGTGGGGTCAGGATGTGGACATCCAGTGAAATTAATTTATGGTCTGATCTTACCAATGAGGGATATAACTTCAGGTGTGGAGCATAGAGTCCCCATGTTGGTAATGATCAGGTCTAGTATGTTATCCCCTCTTGTGGGAGTGGTGACTAGTTGTTCCATAGCATTTGAGTTTATAATTTCCAGGAACCTTTGGGCTAAGGTGCTGGGGCTTGAGTAGTGCTCCCAGTCTATGTTTGGGTAGTTGAAGTCACCCAATATAATGGTGTTCGGAGAGATCTTCATGTTCTCCAATGTTTTCAGGAAAGCCGAGTGGGATTCCTGACTTTGAGAAGGTGGTCTGTAGGATGCTATAAACTGAAAAGCAGTCTTGCCCACTGTTAGTTGCACATGGATGGTCTCCGATACTTCGTGCAATGCCACTAACCTGGAGGTGTGGATATCATTGATAAATATGGAAACTCCCCCTCCTTTTGTGGTTCAGTCCAGGCTTTGGAGCCGAAAAGCATGATATGAGGTATAACCTGGTAGTTCTGGGGTGCTCTCTGGAGCCTTGAACCAGGTAAAAGGGCCATTTCTTTCCAAGAAAATTGCACACACCCTAACCACCCCCCACAAACACACACACTGAGCAGGTGCAAGATTCAAACCCCTACCTAACTGTGTTATGACACTTGAGAGAGACGCATTAGCAGAGTGCGCTATTCACGACTGCCATTCCAAATTTTGACAGCAAACCAATTAAATTATGTGGTTTAGGCCATAAAGATTAAATCTTACAGTTCTAATTGCAGCCAGAGACAAAATGCCTGTGAAAATCAGGACTAGGAATCCTACTGTATTGTCCTTGGGGTGAATTAATTGCTACCCTGGAATGGTGGAAGTTTTGAAATGGTTTTATAGCTTCCAGATGCTATAACACATCTCAGCAAAGTTCCATCTGTGTGTATGGTAACACATATGTGATAAATTCTGGTTCAGTTTTTAGAAAAGGGAGTAGTGTGGTAACCAGACATCAGATGACCAGATGTATGTGATGTCATTCTGTAATCCAGCATGAAATAATGATTTAATACTAGATGAGACAGAAGTCTCAGGGAAGTCTGTTTTTGAAACCTGACAAAGAAGGATCACTCACCCACTTCATTTTGCCTTACTTTAGTAAGTAACCAGGGAATAGTATTTCTTTAGATCAGTCAGGAAAATACAGCAAGATTGGTTAAGTACTGTTTTTTCTGTATCTGTGTGAATCTATCCATCTGTGTTATTTTTAATATGCCCTGTGGCTGAAACTTTGGTGTTTATTGTAAACAGATATTTAGCATTTTCATTTATTATTTATTGATAGGCAATTACTAGGCTAATGGCCCTGGGGCCCTTACAAGCCTAGCTAAGAGTTTATCCCCCAAAAAAGAACCCTCAGTCAGCATCTGTCACCCCTGTCAATGAGGGACAAAGGTGGAACCCCTGGGACATATTTGTGGTTTCCCATCCACTCATCAAGGTTGCTCTTGAAGAGGGTCAGTAAGGTACTCTGTTTGACATGTATGGGCAGTCTATTCCAGAGACGGGGCAGCCTCTGGGAGATAAACCTGTCTCTCCAGCAGCTTTTGATGATGTCACACATTAGATTTAGGCCTATTGAGTGGGTAATGTGTAAGGAGTTAGACTTACAGATATGAGCATCTCTAGTAGGGCAGGGTCAGATATTGCCTTGTAGGTGAGACACAGATCACCTCTGAGCAATCTGTATGATACCGAGTAGAGTGAAACTAATTTGATCCTGTCCACACAGGACATATGTTGGAGACCATGTATTCTCTTTGTGAGGTATTTCTGTGGCCTTTCCAGTTGGTGCAGATGTTTGGAGAGGTACATACCAAACGGGGTGTTATACTCAATTATAGGTCTAATGAGGGAGGATTACAGAGAGGTAATAACCTCCTTTTTTCTGGATGTAATCCCTTTACTTATGAAATGAACCAAGTAAAAGGCTTTTCTGACCACTGCTGCCAAATGATGGTCAAATGTGAGATTGTTGTCAACCTAAGTACCCAGGTCTCTCACCACAGGTTGTGTGCTTAGGGGGTTGCCATTGATGTGGTAATTAGTAGGGGCCATGTTTTTTCTGAATGGTATGATAATACTTTTTTTGCATTTAACTTAAGGCCATGACTTTGACACCAGTTATTAGCAGCTCTGAGACCCTTTTGCAGTATGTTAACATCATTTGGGGAGTCATTAACAACACCCAACATGCAGTCATCCACAAACTTGGTCAGTCACTTTTTCTTTGCCTGAAACTCTGAGAAGTAGATGGCAAACCATAGGGATCCCAGGACAGATCCCTGGGGAACACCACTAGTAACAGGTTTGTTGTCGGAGGTGGTGGCACCTATTTTGATCTTGTGGGTCCTATCAGTGAGCCAGTTGCCCACCCACCTGATGAGCTAAGGATGTACACCAAGTTGTGTTAGCTTTTCAGTGATGCCTGATTGGGGGATGTATGTACTGACTTTCTGTCATCCTGGGCCTTGGTGACAGTCTCAAAGAAGTCAACCAGGTTATAGGCAAGATCTGCCCCTGACAAATCCGAAATGGGTGGGGTCAAGTGCTTGGAGATTGCCTACGTCTTTCTTTATGAGATCCATAATAATATGCTACATGGCTGTACAGATCAGACTTGTCAAGCTAATGGGGCGATAGTTTCCCAGGTCAGTAGTGGCACCACGTTTGTGCAAGATGATGACAATGGTAGTTCTCCCCTCTGCTGGAATGAAGCCTGTAATTAGGCTGTGGTTGAATGTGATGCTCAATGACGAAACTAGTTCTTACTAGAGATGGGGCAGAATGCAGTCTGGGATACTATCAGGTCCCATGGAAGCTGTGTTCTTTGCCTTGGATAGGGCCTTTAACACTTGATCTACAGAGATGTGAGGTGTGGGACAAGTATTGGGGATGTTGAATGGGCTTTTGAGGGGGACAGGGGGTGAAGTCTGTGCTGAACGTATCAGCTAGCAGGTTGGCTAAGTCAACAGGATCAGTGTAAGTGATACAGCGCACTGGTTTCACAAAGACCATGTTGGAGGACTTGGCCTGGAACATTTGGCTGAGGACTCAGCTCTACAGATGTGCCACTGGGGAGTATTACTGAGGGCCTGGAGAGAGAGAGAGAAACCTAGCCCCGTGACTGAGTGTGTTTCCTGCGTGCTCTTAAGGGAAATTGTGCTTGGTGCAGAGATCTGCATCTGAAAATACTGTTTGAAGGTTGACAATGTATTTGTTTATAAGTTCCATGATACTACTTCAGTTACATGTGAATGCCCTTCACCAGTGTTAGTGTAAGGATTGAGGCTCCTTGATCACTAACCCAAAGAAGGGGGATCACACAAGTTTAAATACATTTTTTTCTTTCTCCTTACATTTAAAACAAAAAGGAAAGCTCTAGCAGGTAAAACCAAGCCAGGTACAATAAAAATACAATTAGACAAAAAGAACTGGCCCCAGGAACTATGGAAGAGCTAATAAATGTCTTGTATTATTCAAAATACAAAGAGCTTCTAAGCTTTTGCAAATGCTTTATCAAGTTGCAACACACTGAATCAAAATCTAACCACTTAAATACTGTTCATTCAACCAATTTGTTAATTAATAATTAAAGCATTCATTTAAACAATTAAAACAACTAGAATGGAAACATTACTCTCTTCTCTCTCTCTCTGTATATATATATATATCTGTATATATATATATATATATATATATATATATATATATATATATATATATATATACACACACACACACACACACACACACACATATATATATAAAATTCACCCAAGGGATCACGTCAGTCGCCCTGCTAGACAGGGGTCCAGGGAAGTAAATATTGTGGGAAGAAATATCCAGGGAATTGTTATGGCTATGCTTGTATAGGCCCTAGGGCTGATAGCCTAGTACCAACCTATGAACCTATGGCTCTGACACCAAGCATCTGTTTCTTTTAGGCCCTTTGTAGAATATCCACATCATTTGTGGATTCAATAATGGCTCCCAGTTTGCAGTTATCTGTGAACTTTGTTAGCCAGAGTCCCTCAGTGTTGGCCTGTACTTCAGAGAAGTAGATGCCAAACAAGAGCAGTCCCAGGACTGAACCCTGAGGTACTCCACTTGTCACTTGTCTAGAGCTGGATTTGGAATTGGCTACTTTTACAGTCTGGGTTCTGTCAGTAAGCCAGTTGGCAATCTCGAGTGACGTAGGGATTTATGCCCAGCTTAGTAAGTTTAACTATAATTCCAGAGGGGGCGATGGTGTTGAAAGCCTTGGTGAGGTCCAGATAGGCTGTTTGGACCCCCTTATCCTCGTCCACAGC